>NW_020524842.1:0-112837 GCF_003368295.1 Carassius auratus | reverse complement strand
AAAAATAAAGGTTCCCTTCTGGTGGAGTGACCTTCCCAACTCAATCCGAGCAGCTGAGTCCTTAGCCATCTTCAAGAATCCTCTTAAAACACATCTCTTCCATCTTTTTTGACCCTCTAACTTTAACACTCACTATTCTTAAATCTACCTTTCTAATCTTTTTATATTCTATTTTCTTTTCATTTATTATGCAATTGTATATGTATGTGTAAAGACCTCTAACTAGCTTGCTCTATTCTTTATTTTTTATTCTATCTGTTTTCTTTTTATTTATTATATTAGTTAAAATCCCATGCTACGTGTACTGTGTTAACCTAACTGAGACTTGTTATAGCACTTATATATCATTGCTCTTTTTGTTTTTTTTCATTGCTTCCACTGTCTTCATCTGTAAGTCGCTTTGGATAAAAGCGTCTGCTAAATGAATAAATGTAAATGTAAAGGTTCTTTGTTTGGCACCGAAGGTTCCATTAAGAACCTTTAACATCCACGGAATCTGTTTCATTGCACAAAACGTTCTTTATAGTGGAATTTTTTTTTTCTTCTGATTTTTAATATGTTACTCACACTATCAAAATATTTCTTTTAAGATCTGATTACTGACAGGTTCTTTGGGAAACCAAAAATGGTTTTCCACTGTCATTGAAACTTCCGTCTGGAACCTTTATTTTTAAGAGTGTATGTGGGCAGATACAGGATTCATCCAAGCCTCTAATCTAATAATAACCTAATACTGACAACACTCATATAGTTGGAGAGGATCACTGACTACCTTTAAAGATACCTTTAAAATGAATATTTGGTTATTACTAACGGATTTAAATATGACTAATCAAAGGTGCAAAGGTTTATAGTTTTGAGACTTTTTTTCAGATGGTTTCTATTTCTGTCCAGCTGTGAAAAGTCTTAGAAGGAAGTGGTTAAGCATGTGTTTAACAGCTCTAGTTTGATAGAACCATTTCTTGTGCACAAAATCCTGATATATAGGCTATTAAACACTTCAGTCTCGCAAGCATCCAAGGTTTTAGTTTTAATTTCCCACAGAAATGGATCTCTCTCTCTCTCTTTAATTAAATACTGTCACATGTTGCTTCGTTGACTATTTCCATGTACAGCTTCAGAGACTCCTTAAACACCATCCTGATGCAAACTCTTCAGGTGACCTCTAATCACTTCAACATCACAGTCGTTGTTGTTAATGTGTTAAAAAAATCTTCAGTGGTTGTTGTTCTGAAACTGATGGGATTGACTGCACAATGTGCCATTAACTGTGTACTTTAAGGGATTGGTTCTTGACCTCGATCTTCTCTCGTGTAAAAGGTGCACAGATATCTACATGGGAGGGATGGACTGTATTGTTTCCTCTCCCCGAACTTCCACCGGAGACTTCCATTGATTCAGTCGAATGGAAATACCACACAATCCACAAAACAATCTTACTGGGCACGATCAATCTAATGAAGAAACAGCAATTAAGAAATTTCAGCAAGAGGACTGGAATGAAAATAATGGAGAACGGCACACTTTACATTGAAGATGTAAAAGATGAAGACTCTGGGAACTACTCTTGCACCATCATCCTCCATGATCGAAAGATGTGGATAGAGCAGATTTATCTTGAAGTACTTCATGGTACCTTTCTCTTCTATTTCACGCTTAACTCAAGTTCATTTCTCCCATTGATAGTCTTATAATAATCAGACGGTCGAGTCTGTCAGGGATTTGTATTTTTCTTGGTCCTAATCATTTGTTTTCTCAGCTAAAGAAGTGACGACTGAACCGAACAGCAAAATGTACACAACATTTAAACCATCAGGTACCTTTTCATTCACTGTATTTCATGTATTTCACATTCAAAACAATGTGGTGCCTTTTTCTAAAAGAAGAATGTTGATTTTACCTTTTCACACATTTTTTTTTTCTTTTCGGTCAGTCACGTTCACATACATAAATGCTTTCAAAATAATGGGTGCGTATTGTGAAGCTGCAGAGCATTAAGTCACTTCCCCATGAAGGATGAGTAGTGAAACATTTTACATTGGTCATATCATACATTTTTTTATTTTGTTTTGCAAAGCCAGAATTCCACTGCAACATTGTTATAATATAAGGAAGAGCACAAGGTTAGTTTTTCCAGTGTTTATCAAATAATATATCGATCACGCCGCATTATTTCTTATTGACTAGACGAGTCATCTTTCTAAGCGGCCTAGAGCCATCATAGATGTCACACATTTTTTACCACGCAAGAAACTTAATATAATAAAAATAAACTATGTTTCCTTATGGTATCACCCTCAGAGAAACAAAAATACAAAATCTACTTGACTACAATGACTTTCTACAGTGCTGAATCTTCACATACTGTACATCTTACAGATTGTGAATATTTTATTTTTATTTTTTTGTTTTCTTCTTCTCCCCTTTCCCTTTAGTGCCCAGTATTACTGTAACAGCATTGATCGCAATATCAGTGTGCTCAGCGCTCGCAATCCTCACAACTGTAGCCACTATTTTCATCTTCAAATGTGCAAAAAAATGTTGCCACACATCAGGTTTGTGCGACTGCAATTTATTTTTCTGTTTTATATTGAACATTGAGATCAAACATGAAAATACTCACCCTGTAACTTTCTCTTCCGGCAAACACATCAGTTATTTATTTATTGTAAAGTCCTGGCTGTTCGTTTCCATATAATGAAAGTAAATGTGAACTGGAATGGTTATTTTTCAAATTTTCTATTATCAAGTAGTTTGATCCATATGAGCAGCAGCAATAACTAAAATGTAAGAGTTTACTGAAATTATACACATTATGAGTTACGACTGAAAACTGGGTCTGCAATTATGATCTGTTCAGTGACAGATGAGGTTGGCTCGAGATTCAACATGCTCAGTGAAAATGGGATGAGAAACCAAATCAAAACTGAATGACTCCATTAGAACAAAAAGTCATTCACTGCAGTTAGTTACTGTGTTTTGCCTTTGTAAGATACTATTCATTTTAAAATGCATAAGTAAAGAGAGAGAGAGAGAACATAATTTTGACATTTGCCATGCCTGCTCATACTTTGCATTCGCTCTTTTGCAGACGAACCCATCTACGCCAATAAAATGGTCATAATTGAAGAAAATAAGAGGTCACAGGTGGACAGAAGGACTGCAGATAATACAACCAGATTAAAGAGATAAAGAACCCAGCAAACAAAATACCTTGGTTTTTCTCAGAAACAAATGTATAGGGTGCTAAAGTGGCGACGACATGGTTTTGTAGGTCAGCCTGGAGGTTCGCATCACCCTGTAGGATTTATTCAGTGGCTTTTGGATAATTGCAGAAAATAAGATCTGTGATTCTTGCACATTTTGTTGAAGCCTAAATACAACTGGTACAAGTTGAAAGCTTCACATAAGTTGTAAATTAACTGTACCATGGTAACATGACTTCTGACAACTCTTTCAGTTTTTGATATAAACAAAAAAAAAATAAATGAAATTTTGAGCTTGAATCCATCTGGCAAGAGGGTGATTATAAACACAAGGAGGCTGTAAAAGTGTACTAGAAAGATGAGTTTTCCTATTCTCCATGACAATGTTTAATGTCCCTGAACAACTTTTGTAGTTTCATTTAGCCATTTGTTAATAAGAGTCTTTTTCAAGACGTTTAAAAGCTTGAAAAATCATGTGTGGGGTATCACTGATACATTTTATGTTGTCAAATAAAACATGTCTTGGTCTTGTGTTAACCACAGACCTTATTTCAGGCATTTAACCAAAAACCCCTTCAAAAAAAAAACTTCATTACGATGGGTTTTGGTCTACAAAAATACATCATCCCTCATACGCTCTATTTACGGTGGTGTGTATATAATCCTATTCTTTGATGAGAACACTTTTTTTCTGGATTGGTGATTTAGTGATTATGTTGTTCTGTTGTTATTTAAGTGTGGATATTGTACACTGGCCTTGTCACCTCTGACATCTTTGCTTTCCACTGAAGGTTAAGGTGCAACTTAGTTTGAAAACCTGAAGTTACGATTTCCTCTCACTGTTTCAAGAGCAGACACAGGGGTCTGACGAGTCTCTAATCTAGCAGCAGTGTCATCCTGCTTGCAACAGCAGGTCTGTGGTGATCTGTCGATTGCTATTGTTGCTTTAGCAACAGTGGTTTACTGACCTCTTTCTAACAAGTGAAAATGTTGTAGATGTGTGCTTTACTAAATGTGTGCTTTATGTTTAAGTTGCTGCATTAACCAACAAACTGAATAATGAATAAACTAAAAACATGAGTAGTAAATCTAAATGGGTTTTCTTTTAAGGTGAATGTGATAGATGAGGCCAACAAGTTCGTGACATCTGTGGTGTGTTGTGGTCAAGGCTGTCACTATGCTGGAAAACTTGGCACATGTTTTCACTTACAGTAAACACGTGATCTGTGCAGCCATCTATTGTGTTGTCTGTGGTTATGGTCTTATGCTGGGCCACACGCAGGGTTTCATCTGAGGGTACGCACAGAGTTACAGAATATATATATAGATCATCACTGAATGTGATCACTAGATAAATTATTCTGCATTCATATGGTCAGAATGATCTGAAAAATTATTTTCTGACTGAGAAAATTCAAATGAACTCATGTCAGAAAGCTCTGATTAAAAAAAATAATAATCTTTGTAGTAACATTAGTGTATATGTTGTTTATATTATAATATATATTATTAGTACATTACCGCCACCTATCTCTCAAATGGACCGTTGACACTGTCATTGTCAACACTGGCACCCCCAGAACATTTTAACAGGGGTGGCCAGATGAGGCCACAGTAAATTTTGGGGTGGCACATTCAAATAAAGAAAAAAAATAAGGGTTTGCAATATTGACAAAAAGTTATATCTCTGGGATTTCTGGGATTGTATCGATAACTATAATTAGACTATTTTGCTGAGTGTTATTGTGCTGATCTTATTTCTAATTTTGCTGACAGCTGACTCCTGATATTTTTTATTTTTACCTTTACACCATTTTTTTTCCTAAAAGTGTGCACCATCTTTTAGGTCAAATACTTGCATTTGGGCAAGCAAATGCAATCAGTATCAACAAAATTGATCTCTGCAATGCAGAGAAAACAGAAGCTGCATCTGAAGTGCCATTAAGAAGTTTTTATGCACTGTTTAATGCAGCTCTGTGGGACATGGAATACTTTAACCTGCAGTTACAAATGAATAAATAATGTTTTGATATTTTAAAGATAAAACATAAAAAAACTGATGTTTGAAATTATTTAAAAAATGAAAAGGTACCTTAAATGTGAAATTAAAACCGCCAATAGGTGGCAGCGATACGGAACGAAACACTTTCATGTTGCTCAGAGATGCAGAACAGTGGCTGCAGCAGGTGCTGCATTGTTTTTTCACTTCTTAAACTATTGCGAATTTACATTCTGCATTTACATTAATAGTACCTACTGCAAATCATCCTGGGGTGACCACAGGGTTGGCCAGAGTTCATACAGTGGTGGCCGTTGCCCCTGATTGTCAATGGTGTCAGTGGTCCATCATACAGCGAAAGCTATTTTTAAAAGTTATGCATTACTATATTGCGTTACTTCGTAAAAACGTAACTAGTTGTGTTACTTAGCTATACTTTTTATTAAAAGTAATGCGTTAGTTACATTACTGGAGCTAGTTCCTTCTCCACAAAATGCCAGTGCCATCGATATTGGTATAAAATCTTTAGAAAGCAGGATGCCAACTCTACCTCTTTTATTGCTCTTATGACTAAGATGAACTTCCCCATCCCATTCCTTCTTCCAATCTGCTTCATTCTCTACTGTACTATGCGTTCCAGTGATTAAATATTCAGAAGCCATTCCAAAGTGAAAAGGTAACTGAAAACAAATGCTCTAAGAGTAGCATCCAGTCTGTGGTTCTCTCTGTTTCTCTCAATAGTTGGCACCGCGCTCGCTGTGTTGATCTCTGTGACTACTGTAGCATTCCTTCTAGTCCTCTGCCTCTGTTTCTGTTTGAGGAAGTGTGTCCTGCATAAAGATGGTGAGTGTACAGAGAGCAATACAAAAGATGAATTGAAAACAATCCAGAACATATTTAAGAATGTGTCATGACACATTCACACTAGTCCTCTTTGCATCAGTAAATACTTTTTTATCTTTTATATTATAAAAAAAAACAGATTTTTCTTTTTTGTATGCAAACATGCATTGATGGATGTTTGTGTCTCACATTTAGTATTTTTTAGTCCACTGCTCTGCCAAAAATGCACACTGTGTGAATGACCCATAAAATTATTATCTTAAGTGTTTTTCAATGTTTTCATGGTGTCAAATCTATTATTCATAAAGAATGATATCATAAAATGGTCAAACTGACCTTGATACACATTCATGAGGGTCTAGAGGTTTTTTCTGTGATATTATCATTTCCTCTTCGATGACTTTCATAATGCACTGCAACAAAATGGTCTCTTTCATGCTGTCATTTTAAAACTGCTAATTTACTTTTTTATTTTGGAAGAAAATTAGTTAATGCTTTTTCCAGCTTTACCTAAAGCCACTCAAAGCTTCATCAGAGAAGAAGTGTCGTTGTATCATATGATCTGCAGTAAATTAATGAATTTTTGTGTGAATATTTGTGTTGTTCGATTGTTCAACATGAGCAAAGAGCATCAGGTACCGAGAAGACAGAGAGAGACACACAGTTAAATGTAGGCGTCTAAGCCTCTTCCTGTGACCTGTTTCTGCTTAACTGTGATGACCTAAACTTCTTTCAACACATTCAGATCTGTTACACTGATATGTGATATTAGTCAAGTTTCTATTGGTTGTGTACAATTGCGTGTTTTAAATAGTTAATGTTTTAAAGTGAACATTCACACAGCAGATGAAAGGATGAGGTAGACTGTTCAGTGTACAGTGTTTTTCACTCTAGACTTCAGAAACTTTTAGGAAACACGGTGCAGTGTTGCCAAATTGGGCTACTTTTAACACTGTTGCTGCGGGTTGTTTTTCATGTTTGCTGGTTGAAGGGAGCTCATTGACGTGATATTTAACTCCTGGAATTGTTCTTATTTCAGACAGCTGGTGCAACAGCTGTGTTCTGTTGTGAAAACAGTCAGCATTTTGTTCATGAGATTTCAGAGAAAGGCTAAGTAGTCTTCATGTGGCCATGTGACTTAACAGCTCAAATTCTGTTTCATTTGACACTTATTTGACATGCATCTCTTTTGGCCTTGTGACTCTGCTGACTTTCCAGTCTGAAAATATCAGGTTTCAGGTCTCAAAATACACTACACAACTTTTAAAACCTGGACAGATTATAGGCATCATGCATTTAGGCTACCAGCCTTGGTAAAACTGACATCATACACTTTACAACTGAGACTCAATTCATTCATAACACAACAAACTCTAGTTGCTAGAACATGCATGGCAAATGAAAACAGTACGTGTCATAAATATTCAAAATATCAAACAAGTTTAGTATCCACAACTGGATAGAATCATACTCTGAAGCTAAAAAAATCATGGTCTGATTTAATGTGTGAGTAATGTTTGATTCTTGATGTTGAAAGTGTAAAATATTGGTTATAGCTTTGCAGGCAGTAAAAAAAGGATGTGCTGACACAGTTGTAACCATAGAAGAACACCCACAGAGTGAATCAAGCCAGACAAGTCATAATTATTTGTTCTGGTATATAACATATCTGTAGAATATCTAATGCAACAACCATTTCAAGCATTTTTTGTTGTTGCCTTTTTTCATTTGTCTGAGCTCATAGATGGGATCAAGCTCTAAACAATTCGGAAAATGAGTCCCTCTTAAATATAAGAAATTGGCTCCTTTACAATTAATGAGTTGGAAATTGAATCAAAACGACAGAAGCAATTTACTAAATGGCAATTAAAAAATAAAATAAAATAAAATGCCAGCCAGTATTATAGAAAATGATGTTCTGTTTAAGGTTTCCATCCTTTAAGCCACTTCATATTGTTTAACTCCAACTTTGGGTTAAATTAATTTATTCTGCCTGAAATGTAGATATGAGTATGGCTCACTTGGTTAAAACCAAGAGGTCGATGGTTTTAAGGGATCTTCCACTATGGTCAATATTAATGAGTTACTGATTATTGACATTTCTCATAGTCTGTGTGTGTGTGTGTAATTAATTCCTACTATTTGCACCATGAAATATATTTATTCTGTACATTTATTTGGTTATTAATTGGTTTGTGAATGAGATTGACTTCTGGGATCTTTTAGCTGAAGCTGTTAGAAGACGAGGCAGAAGTGATGTCTCAAGTTTAATCAGAGTTAAAATAACTGTGTGTGTTCTGGAAGAGATATTTATGTACATCTCTACATAACCTTGGACATTGTGACATATGCATTTCTTTGCATTTTTAATTATTTTTTAAATTAAATTATTAAATTAATTTATTATTTACATTAATTTGATAAATTTGATTTTAATGTACCCTTTTACTGAAAAGGCATTTAGTTTGGTTGGGAATGGCATACCGACTGGTAGTGTAAGAATAGCGATCGTTTTTTCTTCTTGAACCTGACAAAGACAGACAAGTCAGGATCATGCCAAAATGTAAATATCTCAGTGAAAAATGACACTATAACTTACTTTTAAACTCATTTATAGACAGGATGGATGTGCATCAGAGATCACATGCAGGATGAAAACTGGGAACAAAGTCATCTTCCTCAAGTATAGCCAACCCATCTTAAAAACAAGCCAGGGATGCAAAAAGACTGAAATAAAATTCATAAATTCTAATCCTTACATCCAAATCACACAATTGAACATAGCGCTCTTCAGACTTATAGTTGTGGTTTCTATTTCCTTTACCTACGCAGTGTGCACTCAGTGTGCTATTGCACATATATTGAGCTACACATGATTGTGGACAGGAGAACATTTCTTGCTCCATGGTTTCTTTATTATCTTGCATATGCAGTTATTACATTAGAAGAATACACAAAGCAACCAAAGAATGCATAATTATTAAGTGATTTCTCATGAGTTTATATGATATGACTTATACATGTACATTTTGCACCATGAAGATCCACCCAAAAATCTAAGCCCCATGTACATGCCATGTGTGGCCCCAGCCATCCCACATATGCAACAGTCAGGTTTTTTTTATTATTATTATTATTATTTATTATTATTTACAGAAATATCTATATTTTTTAAATGTATTAATAACACTGCTAATTTAATTCTAACCAGACATTTCTGTCCAGACATTTTTTCACCATAAATGCTTACAGTGTGACCCAGGTATAAACCCCCCCCCCTGCTTTCAAAGGGTCTCAAACTGGTTACGCTTGGTGGACTGAAGCAATATTTAGAGAAATGGCACCATCTACTGGACCCAGTTGCATAAACAGCCACTTTATTAAGACTATTAACCAACTAGCAGTTAGCCAAGTGCTAATTAGTCTTAATTTCAAAAGTAAATAAGACCTTTTTTGAAAAACATTTTATGCAACTGACTTTAAGAAGTTAGAATCAATCTCAAAGCAGAAAAAATACGAACTTTTAAAATCAGGAGCTGTTTAACATCAAACACAACAAATAACATTAAAGACGAAACTACAAAACTTTAAACAAATGTCATCAAACATCGAAACAACAGTAACAATTTATTTATGCTGCAATGCATGCTGGTAATTCACCCTTAATATTTCAGTAATATTGTTTAACATGATTTTTGTGTTTCAAGTAATTTACATTTCCAAGTATTTGTGATTCAAAAGGTCCTTTAAGCTGAAAATCACCAAAACACAACAAAAAGCAATTACTGTGTAATGAACAAATTGCTGTTACCATTGTAACTATTAACTTATTTATTGTATAAGTACACTTTGTTGTCCCTTCACTGGGCAATTTATGAAGGATCAACATTGATAAACAAAGCAACAAATAATATATAACATCACAACATACACAAACCCAGGCATTAGAAATACAGCATTTCCTAATGTTTTTACTATGTTAAGAATTTAAATGCACCCGTATCTTTGTGCTTCAAATAAGTATTTATGATCAAAACTGCATTTTAAACAAAACATCTAGGAGCATTTACAGTCCTCCATTTGGGGTTTGGTATCATCTACTAATAACCAACCTGACAATAACTTTTTGTTGTTGTTTTTTTTTTTCCAATATATTTTATTTTGAGGGAGTAACATATCGGTCCACTGTAGTGAACGCCATGCATGAAAGGGTTAAATATAAAGAGCCTATGATATTTGACCCTAGGTTAACTTCCTGCAGATGTGATGATTTTTATATCCATAAAACCAACAAAAATTTTAAACAGACTAAAATAAAAGTTAAAAATTTTTTTAAAAAATCATCAGTATAAATTTGTCCACATCAAAACACTTATAAAGTAAATATAATCACTTATGTACAAATTACATTTTAATTAATTAATTAATAATTAATGTAGCTGGAACGTCAATAGCAAAAAATCTTCATTCTAGGAAAACATAAATTTTTTAGTCTTGGTGTATCACACTTAGACTAGTCCTCAGTGTATGGATGTGTTGCATCAGACACGTGATTACTGGTTTTGAGTTTCACTTATAGAAACCTCACCGAGCTCACAGCAATGATTTTCCATGATGTAATGAGGAAAGTAAACCATGTGATGAACTGCACTGTGCAGTGTGATGCATACATCTCCTGCTTCCTGGTAGACAGAATAGATTAACACTAACAGTAGGCTACTGTGCGGTTTCACAAAACTGCCTCACTCTTTATGTCTGGAAACTTGAAAATGTTGTAAACTTTGCCTGGTTATGCATAACCCACAAACTCAGGAGACCCGGATTGATGCATACTCTGAAAACTCCTCCCGTGTCTGACGGGGTGTAGCAGATGATGGTGCGAGGTGATGCAGAGATGCGTATACAACCTGGCTTGATCTGCTTTCTCTCCTGTTAGAGAAAGGATCATCACTACAATCTGACACACGTAATGCAGACCGTCCGGGTGGTAACGTTAAACTGCATGTGTTGCTGTCACGAGAGTGCTGCAGGGATTCTTCTGAGAATTCACGCTTCAGAAAACTGCGGCTGGGAGACGACGGCAAGAAAGATGTTGCTGTATACTGCAAACATAACAGGGACATTATTATTGTTGTGCATTTGGATATGCAAACTTTAGAATTTTATATTTTCATTTTTTTTGAGTCGGAGTTTGAGTGAGGCAGAATGTGCTAAACAGCGATCTAAAGAAATGAAACACATCAGACATAATATTACAGAAAACTTCTCAGCTGTTTTGTTTAAGGTTGCCAAGATGCTCTTGCTTAACTCTTATTTTGAAGATTTAGGGGTAAACTAGAGCATTTTGGAAAATTATGTGTTATTGGACCAAGATGTGAAATTATAGGTAAGTTAATTAGTAAATACAAATACATTTAGAATAATTAATAATGATAATAATAAAAAATCTACACATGGCATTTGAAACAGTATTTGTTAATGTCAGTTGTAATTTTAATGTGTAAAAACATCTTGTGGGTTATTTATAGAAACATTAATGTAAGTAAATTGAAATTCTACATTTGTTAAATCAAAATCAGGGTACAGTTCTGCATCATGCATCTTCTCAAATCAAGTTCAAAAAGTTCAAAAAGTACCACATTAACTGGTATATAACAATTAAAAATGAACAGTACGTGTATTTTCACAACATTAATAAGTCATTTATTAAACCCACCTGAACCTGCGGTCTATGTGCTTTCTTTCTTCTTGAACCTGACAATGATCGTTAAAGAGACAAATTCAGGATCATGCCAAAATAACGGAAATTTCTCAGAATAATGGAAGATGACTTACTTTTAAATCCATTAATAAACAGGATGGAGATGAGCGTTATCATAGCAACCAGAATCACTATACCCAAAGAGATAAAGAGATACGGCAGCCACCACAGTCCTGAATCAGAAATGCTGTCAGTGGTTTCACTTTCTGCTGTCATTAAGAAAAATTAGTGTCAGAGGTGCAATGCTAAGTAAGAACAGCACCTAAATATATATACAGTTATATTATTATTTTATTGGTTCATATGAAATCTTTAAGAACATTCACATCAGTCTTTGAATAGATTGAACCTGCTCTTACTTTCAGAAGGCATTTCATCTTCCAGCATATCATCTGTAAAAGTTCAAAAACTGCTTTAGAACTGTTTTAAATTCATTTGAAGTTTCATATAATTACCACAGACGGCTCTAAAGGCTTCCACCTTGCATAACAAATGTGATTCGCATTAAATGTTGAAAGACAATAGTTACCTGAGACAGAAACATTAATATAATGGCTAACTATAGAGAAGTTTGAGGACTTCAGTTCGCATCTGTACAGACCGTCGTGATGCTTCGACATGTTTGTGAAAGTTAAATATGAAGACAGCATCTTTGGATCGGACGATGAATAGTTCTGTGATGTTGACATCTGATCTGCTTCAGAGACTGGAATCCATTCTTTCAAGTCTTCTTTGGTCCACGTCACATTCAATATCTGTTCATCACAATACAGCAGATTGCAGGAGATCCTCAAAGGCTTGTTTATGAAGACTTTATGGACAGTCCCTCTCTGAACTTTAAAGAGAGGACATTTAGGGGGACCTGGAATATATAACATTGAAGCAAATGTATGAACACAGTGAACAGTAAACAGTAGGAACATCATTAAAATTAGAAAATACTATGGAACCGAATATTTCTTTCCAATGGAAATGCAAATTGTTTTTAGTACGTAAAGGGTGTAACAGAACACACACTTTAAATCTCCAACTGTTAAGAACCTTCTTTTAAACATGTTTTAAACTGAGATGAAAGGTACAGGAAAATACATCTTTTTGCAATGATGTCTGGAAATAAAATGCGACTGGAAATCTGTTTGTTATGTCGACTAAAATTTTGATGAACATTTTGTTTAACTTTTACTAAAAGAAAATTCAATAGGATGTTGATTTTACCAGAACTAGTCAGAGGAAATCATAGCATCAGCAGGTGATTTTGTCTTGGACTTGGTTAAACTCACCTTGTGCGTCAGTGCTCACATGCAGGAGGAAAATTACCAACATTTCAAGAAACAAAACCATCTTTCAATCTATCTTAAATACAAGCCAGGTGTGTTACAGATGGTCTCAAAATATACATAAATCCAGTCTAATCCTTGCAGTCATCATCCAAAATCGTCACTCCGTCATTGAGCTTCAGTTATTTTCATTCTTATACGTGTGGTTTCCATTTCCTTTACCTACGCAGCATGCACTCATCCTGCTTTCTCTGCTTTTGCACATGTATTCAGCTTCATGTGTTTTTGGACAGGAGTTTTTGTTCTGTGGGTTTGTGTCTGCATAGACTACTTTTGCATTTTATTATTATTAGTATTATTTTGCATGCTTCCTAGAATACAGATATCCTTAGTTGTTTATTCAGTGCAAGTGAAAAAATCTCACACATCTACATTATGTCAAAATAATAACCCAAATTGAATAAAAATTCTAAATAAGACCCCAAGGCCTTAATTCCAGCCAGGTCAAGATGAAAACTGTTATTAGATTCTGAATTTACTGGAGCATCACTCCCATGTAACTGGAAGAGTGCATTAAGTTGCGTTAAAGTGCACAGACTTTAGTGCACAGACTTTTAAAGCACCTCCGGTGTCATGTAACTCACTCCCTCTGGCTTCAGAGGCTCACAAGAGGTCTGCCTTGTTTTCCACCATGTTCAGTTAGATCCACACTTTGCTTACCATATTATCTTTCCACTGCAATGTTACAGTCTCAGATGTGAAACTTATGTCTTTTGCATTTTGTTCTGTGTAACACATCTGAAAATTCCCTAAATGTAAATGTATGCTAATTACATGTTCCATAACTGGGTATGAGGGTTCTGGTTTCTTTTGTTAACTGCAGTGCATATGTATATATTGACTAATTTAATTATTTATTTCCATTAAGTACGGTACTCAATTCCGGTTTCTTTTGTTAACTGCAGTGCATATGTATATATTGATTTGTTTATTGAATTATTTATTTCCATTATGTACTGTACTCAATTCAAAGCTATACCGTAAAAAAAAAAAAAAGACAAGCTTGTTTCAGTAACTCAAAACAGAAAAATATAAATGCAAATTTTTATTGATAACATTACTATACACAAAATAGTAATGTTATGTCAAATATGGTGCTGCTTTTAACTGTCATGTTGCATTATTGACACACTGTTTTCCTAATGAATGTTGTTCAGTTGCTTTGATGCAATGTATTTTGTTTAAAGCGCTATATAAATAAAGGTGACTTGACTTGAGAACCACATTCTTTATACCCTCACATTGTTTCTTACCTACTGTGTATGATTTTCACATCAGTTTATGACAAAAGCTTAAGCTATATCTTGTGGACATAATGGGCCCTATCATACACCTGGCGCAATGCGACGCCAGGCGCAGCACAAGTGTATTTGCTAGTTTCAGTCTGCGCAGTTCGCATTTTCCTGTCCAGCGCCACGTCGTTTAATTAGCAAATGCATTTGCACCTGTTTGTGCGCCCATCGGCGTGCTGGTCTAAAAAAGAGTTGTGTTCAGGCGCATTGTTGGCACATTGCTATTTTAAGGAGCTGAAAATAGACTGTGCCATAGACCAACTCAAACCTGGTCTAAAGTCTGGTGCAATGTTTTTTCTTTGTTATTTAAAGAGCATACACGCTGCTTATTAAACACAGGCACACAAACATGCCAAATATAAAAAATTTAAGGATTGCAATGCATAAGCATTTTTTGCAGGCTAATTAAGTCTAAAAATATCTACATGTCATAATGTATAGTCATCACATGTATCTTTTTGCTCACACGAGCAGCTCCGTTTCATCTAGGAGAGGTGTTCTGTCTTTGCACTTGACAAATTCTGCTGTGTAAATAGCACATCCGTCATGGCACGAGGGCAACTAAAAGGGAATGGAAGATGAGACTCTGGTATATTACACATTCACACAGTTCAACACAGTTTATGCTATATAGAATGCAACATGACTCTAGACATTATTATAAGCTGCTTTATAAAAATAAAAAATGAAAACACGCACACACAAATGTCAAAGCATGATTTTCCAAGGCCCAACCCTCCTCAGACCCCAGTTGACCAGTGACCACTGGTTGCCTTCCTTTTTTCTTTTTTTTTTTTTTACAATGAAATACAAAGTGTTTTACCTACAAATGTGGAAAAGGATGTAACATCACAGTGCAGTTTCTGGTTGAAATAGACATCATTACAAAATATGCACATTCAAAAGTGGTAGCAGTGGCGCAAGGAATATGAGATGGGCCTTTTAAGTTAAATATTCACATTATTCATTGTGTTGTTTGCAGGGAAGAGAAGCTATTTTATCACTTTGCATGATCATTATATATATATATTTTTTTTTTTACCTAAGCTTTATAGGATTTCATTAACATTGATGAAAATCAATAAAAAATGCTTAACATTTATTATGCATTGGCAAAGTTACAAAGCTCATATTTTCTGTTTTCCTGCACATAGTCATACCTGCAAAGTTAATGTTAATTAGTAAACCAAGCAAAAGCTAAATGTTCAAAAACACACAGCAATGCGATTCTTTTATTGAGTGACAATGGATTTAATCAGTGACTTTATTAATAGATTTACTCTGGCATCTTCATGTCTTCTCCCCAACCTGCTTCCTTTGGTGTTTTTACACATAGAAAAAAACAAAAAACAAAAAAACATACAAATGGAAAATAAAGAAAACAAAGATACAGACCAACTTACCTGCTGTACCTCCCTTAACCATAAACAAAGCGAGAAAAAGATAGATGTAAACAAAATGGCGTCTAACCCCCTACATCCCTTACTATGGCAAAATATAATTTACAGAAAAATATTTACAAAGCTATTTACAAAGTTTCCAGGCAAACACAAAGCAGAATCAAAAGTAAATGTATGCTAATTACATGTTCCATAACTGGGTATAAGGGTTTTGGTTTCTTTTGTTAACTGCAGTGCATATGTATATATTGACTTGTTTATTGAATTATTTATTACCATTAAGTACGGTACTCAGTTCAAAGCTATATCGTAAAAAACTAAACAAAAGACAAGCTTGTTTCAGTAACTCAAAACAGAAAAATATAAATGCACATTTTTATTGATAACATTACTATACGCAAAATAGTAATGTTATGTCAAATATGGTAAAATGTGTAATTGTCACAAATAAAATCACAAGTGTAAGAAACAAAGCCACGGTTAGAAAGTGTTTCCTGTAAATGCCTGTAGATACTAGCAGCAAAGTCAACATGCCGTCAAGGTGACAACAGAATAAAGATAACAATTCTAACTTGCACACGTTTGAACTATAGTGACATTCAAGCATTCAATGGATAAAGGTCATCAGTATGTGTGTTTCCTGTTAATCATATTAGTTGTTGATTAACAAATCAATGCCTGACCTTTATGTAGTGTTGGTTTTTCAGTTGGATGCTTCAGGTTGACTTTGGTCAGACATTCATGTGCTCAGAACGAAGGACTTTCTGAAAGAAACATCAGGTCACATTCTAGTGCTTCTGTTGGTAAATTTAACAATAAAGTTCTCCTAATATCAACCTGTTTTTTTTATTCAGTGTTCGTTACCTTCCTGCACAGGAACCTGGACCACATATCCATCTATCCTCCTCCACCTATGTCTACTTATGGCATGAAGTTTTTTCTTCAGAAATAAATGCACAGACACTATTTAACTGAACAGAGATGACATCACTGAATTCAATGATGAACTGTCAGTAACTGTCATTTTGCATTATTGACACTGTTTTCCTAATGAATGTTGAATCCAAATTGTAGTCAAAAACAGGCAATGTTCAGAGAAACAGGAGAATCAGAATTTACAATGACAGACACTCAATAGATTCACTACACAGAAAATATCTCTATGATATAACAATCACTACTAAACGACGACAAAGATACAAACAATAGCATACACAAGTTCAGAACGCTAGCGAAACCAGGGGCCTGTACCATGATGGTAGCTGAACAAATTCAGAGTTACAGGATTAGTTTTGAGTTGACAAAACCAAACCTCTCCAATCCGGCTTTGTTGGTACCATGATGCTGTTCATCATCTTTCTTTGTCAACTCAGGCTTTGATCCTGAGTTTGTGGAGCACGTGCAGATGAATGTGTGACATCACTGGTGAACAGCCAATCACGAGCCTTGCAACAGAAAGCAAGTTTGATTTACTTCTTGCGAGAGACCCAGCGAGAATCAAAACTAAAGGTTAAAGGTTTTGCTAAAGGTTAAGAGATTGAAGAATATGACAAATTTAAATGTCATATGAAAAATAAAGGAGGACTAACAAAATAAATGATCTTGCTCCATCAGTGTAGTCACAAGTGGAACTTGTTAACTTAGTTTATACATTTGAAAATATATAGTGATAGAGACTTGAACATGTAAGTTCAGATTTGTAATTTTTTAAATAGTTCAGTCTTTTGATACTACAGCTTATTTATATTACATGATCTGAATACATTTATATTTATTTAAAATAATTTATAATAAAAGTTAAACTAAAATTGCTTGTGTGTAAGAGATAAATAATAATTTGAATCACAATAATTATATAAATCATAAAATGATGTTATTATCATTAAAGCCAGACTTCTATTTTTTTTTTTTTTTTTTCTTTAAGCATAAGTGACCTTTAATTTGGAGCAAGATAAACTGGAGTGACTTTGTGTCAGACATGTGTCACTTCTCTCACATCTGATTCGTTCACCTTCAGTCTGAGATCTTGAATCCAGGGCTGCGTTCAGCCCCGACAAAATGTTGCACAATGTTTTTTAAACAGAAACGGTGATGCGTTGAACACACTGTTCTGATGACGCAAGTGTTGCAACTATGGCAGCTGAGAAGGCCATTATTTGTGTTCTTTGTGAAGAATTTTCGGAGCCATCTATTTAGCCTCACATACTGACTTTATTTGTAGTTCAAACGGTTTTAATACCCTGTATTTTCTTTCTCATTTGTAGGAAAAGCACTTAATTACCATTGCTTATTTCTATACCAAATGTCATACACTTGCAATGAAGCTAAAAATATAAACAACTACATCATTTAAGTTGATATCCTATATTTTTACAATAAAACTTACGACAAACATGTCTTCTAACATCCTCAGTTGTTGCGTATACCGAGCTGCAACGAACAAATTTTTACATTATTTTCCTTGAAGACATTGTGCGAGTTCACTTTAATAACGCGTGCTTTATATACATGTTGCTGCTGATTGGACTGCAGTTCTGACACACCTACCAAACACGTTTCCCGGTGCACGCCGTTTCCAGGAAACGTGACGTTCAGAACGGAAACCGTAGTAAAACGTTGCGCACCGTTTTGAACTTGAACATGCCCCAGAACATAACCTGCCCCGGAGCAGGTTAGCCGTGCAGCGTAAGATATGGCAACGAACGCCGATTAAAGCCGAGCTACTTTCATAGTACCTAAAACCCAGGGTTGGCGGAAACTGAGCTGAAACATAGCTGGCTAGCCACCTAATCCAGCTTCATGGTACAGGCCCCAGATCGCAGTCAACAAGGCTCAAAGGCACTAGACGAGAGTTTGGGGCAGTCCTTATCTGGTTCAGGTGTATAGTAGGATCAATCACCATCTTCAGCTGGTTAACAGAGAACACACCCATCTGGAACACAAACAAACACATCTATACACACAAGCAGAGAGAGAGAGAGAGTGAGAAAAAAAAAACACATACAAAAAGAGTTTTGCAGATGCATAGCATATTTTAAAGGTCATAACAATTGTCCATTTTACTATATGGCAATTATTGATGCAGCATGAATGACATACAATGTTGGCATTATTCACAATCACAACAGAAAATGCATATAAACAACATTAAGGTTAAGTTGCTCAAGCAAGTGGCACAACTGTCAAGACTGTCCCAGGGAAATTTTAATTCTCAATTGATTTCTCAGTTTATGACCCCTATAATAATTTTAATGAATATAATAATTTAAACTCAAAGTGTTATTGTATATTGTTTTATAATGTAATACTACACTGTGTTTCAAATATCTGCTACTATTTGCAGTAAGTATAAATATAGCATATTCTTTTTGTCACACCGCATGGACTCTGTTTATGTTTCCCACTACCTGCTATAGTTGTACTGATTTGATTTCATCTTTAAGTACAGGTGTCTGTGTCATTATATCCCCTATAAGTTCAGTTCTCTTTT
This sequence comes from Carassius auratus, assembly GCF_003368295.1. NCBI lineage: Eukaryota > Metazoa > Chordata > Actinopteri > Cypriniformes > Cyprinidae > Carassius > Carassius auratus. Next base: position 93,509 of record NW_020524842.1, on the reverse strand, counting down.
TGTGTTTCATTGTCGGGTCTCGACCCTGCATAGCTGTTATTTGATTGCGAGTGTACAACCAGTGCTAGATATTGTCTTACTGAAATGAGAGGGTCTTTGTAACCCAATGCATTGCCTCCAGCACAACCAGTAGATAAAGTCATTGCCGCTGGACTGCTCACTCAACCACAAAGAACGTAAAATATCACTCATCCAAACCTCTGGGCATTGTTAGATATTATCAGTATATGATTTTTTATTATTATTTTTTACTATATATGATATTATATAGCTGATTGCAGTTTATAGCAAATCTTTCATGTATTTTGTTGATACATAATATGGTTCTTCACCTAATTTCTTTTTAGAGTAACAACAGTTTATCTTTCCAGATGACGTATCTCTGACATTGCAACACCCAACATAATCACTTGAACACATGATCCAAATATCATACGTCACTGGTGATGTGAGTACCCATTATTTCGCCTCCATGGTTTGGCAAAAGCAAAAATCACTACAACACACTATAACACACTGGGAACTCTTAACGTTTAATAACGAAGCTAACTCACGCACAGATCAGTGCAATCTTGTGCCAGTGATTGCAACACAAATAAAACAAAACAGAAAAAGATGAGCTCAATACAAAACTATTTAAACTGTAACAAACAGAACAGAGCAGCAGTGCACGTCACATGGTGTACATTTGTACATTTGGCTCAGTCAAACTTGCCAGGCATGAAACAGAACAAAAGTTACTTATAAAAACACTTGTTAAAAACAACCAATAAACTCTCATTATATGTACCAAGAGAACTTTACAATGCAGGTATATGTATGGTCACTCGCCACACAGGATTAGAAACTTACACAATACTGATCAGTCAAAATGAAGCGCAAACACTCATTTTCAAACAAACCACAAATGAAGACTGGGGGGCAATTTTTACATTTTCCTTTATAACTCTTATTGTCACGTACGGCGTTGTAGGAACAAGGCGAGAGAACCAAATGCAGGTGTGAAATTTATTAAATAAGGATAAATCCAAACGCTAAGACATTAATCAAGGACTCCGTAACAAGGACAGAAACAACCCAGGTATTTAAAGACAAGTGCAAACGATGTAAGTGAAAACAGCTGAAAACAATGAACAGTGACGATAATGGGAAGTGAGGTTTCTAGTGGACACCCAGTGATACACAGACCAGACACACTGTGGCATAACCCCCCCTCTAAGGAGCAGCTACCAGATGCTCCTCAGACACACCAAACAGAACAAAAAGGACCAGGAGGGAGGAGGACCGGAGGAGGTTCAGGGGGAGGGATGGGAGGCCAGACAAACTAAGGGGAACAGACAGGAACATAACAGAACTCAAATACACAAAACAGAAGTCCATAAAGGGCATGTTGAGGCGCCCACCAGGGCGGAGCGGAAGACCACCACGGCCCTGTGGTCAAAGTCAGAGCCCTCCAGGGCGGAGCGGAAGACCACCACGTTCTCGTGGTCAATGTCAAAGTCCCCCAGGGTGGAGCGGATGACCACCACGCCCCCGTGGTTGATACAGGAGTCCCCCAGAATGGAGCCGCAGACCACCCAGTGACTTGACTTGGCTCTGGAGGGTAATCGGTGACTGGCTCTGGCTCTGGAGGGTCATCGGTGACTGGCCCTTGCTCTGGAAGGTCCACAAACACTTCGACTCCGGAGGGTCTGCCGGAACCCGAATCGACTCCGGAGGGTCCGCCAGAACCCGACTCGACTCCGGAGGGTCCGCTGGAACCCGACTCGACTCCGGAGGGTCCGCTGGAACCCGACTCGACTCCTGAGAGTCCACGAGAACATGACTCGACTCCGGAGAGTCCACCGGTACCTGACTCGACTCCAGAGAGTCTACGGGAACATGACTAGACTCCAGAGAGTCCACCGGATCATGACCCGACTCCGGAGAGTCCACCGGAACCTGACCCGACTCCGGAGAGTCCAACGGAACCTGACCCGACCCGAGTCCACGGAAGCGGTCTCAGGCACCGCATCAACATCGGGCACCGCCTCGGCCTCCGGAACAGCATCGGTCACCGCCTTGGCCTCCAGAACAGCATCGGGCACCGCATCGGGAACGACCTCGGGCACCGCCTCGGCATCGGGCACCACCTTGACCTCCAGAGCAGCATCGGGCACCGCCTCGACCTCTGGAACAGCATTGGGTACCGCCTCGGCATCGGGCACCACCTCGGCCTCCGGAACAGCATCGGGCACCGACTCGGCCTTCGGAACAGCATCGGGCCTCGCCTCGACCTCCGGAACAGCATCGGGCCTCGCCTCGACCTCCGGAACAGCATCGGGCATTGCCTCTATCACAGGAACAGCATCGGGCACTGCCTTGGCATCGGGCACCACATCGACCTCCAGAACAGCCTCGGGCACCGCCTCGGCATCGGGCACCCCCTCGGTCTCTGGAACAGCTTTGGGCACCGTCTCGGCATCGGCACCACCTCGGCCTCCGGAACAGCTTCGGGCACCATCTCGGCATCAGGCACCACCTTGGCCTCAGGAACAGCATCGGGCATTGCCTCGCTCACAGGAACAGCATCGGGCACCACCTCGGTCTCTGGAACAGCATCGGGCACCGCCTCGGCATCGGGCACCACCTCGGGAATGACCTCGGGCACCGCCTCGGCATCGGGCACCACCTCGTCCTCCAGAACAGCATCGGGTACCACCTCGGGGACCGCCTCGGGGACGGCAGCGGTCCGCTCGGAAACGTCCTCCTGGACGGAAGCGGCCCGCTCGGGAACGTCCTCCTAGACGGCAGCGACCCGCTCGGGAACGTCCTCCAGGCCTTGAGGAACGGTTGACGCCTGTCTCCTCGTCATCCGCCCTCTATGACGGCGAGTCGGTGGCACCTTGACTGGCGACTCAGGTGTTGAGTCGGCCATCTTGTGCTGTGGCGCTGGGTTGGCGGCCATCTTGTGCTGTGGCTCTAAGCTGGCGACCATCTTGTGCTGTGGCGCTGGGCTGGCGGCCATCTTGTGCTGTGGCGCTGGGCTGGCGGCCATCTTGTGCTGTGGCGCTGGGCTGGCGACCATCTTGCGCTGTGTCGCTGGGCTGGCGGCCATCTTGCACTGTGGCGCTGGGCTGGCGGCCATCTTGTGCTGTGGCGCTGGGTCGGCAGCCATCTTGCGCTGAGGCCCTGGCTCAGCAGCCATCTTGTGCTGTGGCATTGGGCTGGCGGCCATCTTGTCTGGAAACTCAGATGGGGTTGTTGTATTCCAATGAGCACGATGGTGTAGGTAATCCGTAAACCCCCAAAAGTCCAGGATCTCCAACCCCTCCATTTCCCATTGAGGCAACGGATCATCCAGGCAATTGTTAAATAAGTCCTTTAGTGCTTCATCATTATAATTTAACCCGACTGCCAAAGTCCAAAACAATTGCGCCAGGCCACCCACCTCACTACCCTTCTGACGAAGGGCGGTTAGATTCTGAAATCTCCCCTTCCGTTCCTCCATGGTGGCTGGGGAACAGATTTGAAATGTCACACCGCTGGTTCTCTGCATGACGGAGTCCTTCTGTCACGTACGGCGTTGTAGGAACAAGGCGAGAGAACCAAATGCAGGTGTGAAATTTATTAAATAAGGGTAAATCCAAACGGGTAGTCAAACAAAGCAGGGTCAAAACCAGTATCCAAAACAAAACATAAACAAGACGTCAACACAGAGCAAGGCAAGACGAGTACAAGAGTTTGACGGACATGTATAACGCTAAGACATTAAACAAGGACTCCGTAACAAGGACAGAAACAACCCAGGTATTTAAAGACAAGTGCAAACGATGTAAGTGAAAACAGCTTAAAACACAGACCAGACACACTGTGACACTTATATTACTTTATATTACTTAAAATACACTAGCAATCTTTTTATACACTAAACAAATATAGGTGCACTAATTAATAAAACAATTAATATATTTTCACAAATAAAGACAAGACTATAATATTAAGTTAAATGCAAGAAGTCAGTGTGTTGGGGCGATTGTAACCACCGGCGGCGCTGGGGGGGCTTGGAGGTCTCAAGACCCTGCCAAAAAACGCCTTGATTAAAAAATATATATATCCGGGATAAAGATTAAAAAATGTTTATCTTCAAACTATGCAGAACAATAATAAATAATAATTATTTTGACATTTATTCGCACACTGAACCGAGAACCGTTTCTGTCGGATGAGTCCAATTCAAGAACCGAGGAGCTGATGATACTGCGCATGCGTGCTTCAGCATGAACCAGACTGACACACAGAGCGTTGTGAACCGAACTGATTCTTTTGGTGATTGATTCTGAACTGATTCTGTGCTGATAAGCGCAGGTAAACCGAAGGCTTGAATGAAAGGCAGTCATCGACAATGACATTACATCGAGCGCAAAAGAACCGGTGAATCGTTTTTTTCTTCAACTGATTTATTTAATCGAACTGTCCGAAAGAACCGGTTCACTTGAGCACCTGCTCCTTTGCCCATAGACAGTAAAAAAATGGACACAGCGACCCCATTGGATTCAACTGAGAAAAATGAAGTCAATTAGAAGCAAACACTTCCTGGGAGTCGGGTGTACTGCGCAGACTCAAACTGAGCATGATGACTTAAATGTCACGTGAGCAACCTGTAAGTCTTTTAATCAATGTGCCAATAGAAATCTGAATCATCCACCGAATCTTCCAGAGAAGGCGAGCGTGAACAGGAGCAAATTTTGGTAAGTATTCTGATTAATTATCTCCCTTGATTTTATACCTCCACATTCCCCCGATAGCCTCATAGACAGTAAAAGTTTGCCTGCGAACTTCTCCTCCTGTCCATATGGTAATTTCTCTACTGTGCGACAGAGAGTTGCTGGTTATGACGCAATCGTTAGCCTATTTAAAAAAAAAAACTGCTTCTACGGGAACATAACGTAAGATACAAGGTAATGGAGCCTTTTATACATTTTCGTGTTCCTTTAGAAATAATTAATGGACAAATTGAGTCTTTAAACGCCTCAGATGTAAAGTTATTCGTTGTCAAAATGACGCCAAAATGAATGAAATTTTAGACAACTACAACAGCAATAATAATATTAATCACTATATTCCAGTGTATCAGTTTTTTTATGTTTTGTATCAATATTTAAGGTGGACTTATTTATTAGGTGCAAGAGTAGTAGTGATGGTTAAAATAATAGATTAATGCTGAAATAGTAAATTGAGCCTTGTTCCTAGATGGACAGAGAGTGGAAAGTAATAGATCAAATGAGGAGATGGAGATAGAGGAAGAAAATGAAGGAAATGTAGAGGCACAAGTAACAGAAAGAGAGCAGGTAACAGCGAGTCATGAGACAGAGGCTGGTGAGAAAGATAAAAATGTAGAGGCACGAATGTTTTCTATAGTTTTTACTATAACCGCTGTTCTTAAGTATTCTGTAGAACAGAGAAGAAAAAGCCATCAGGTTGGGACAAATATAAGACATTTCAGTTTCTAATCCCAGAGCTATTATTATTTTAAACTTAAAATTATCTTCTCTATTGTTTCTTTTTCAAAACTGCATCAAAGCATTTGCTGCTGTATCAATACATAATCATCCATATCGATACGCGAATCAGCAAGGAATGCATTACAATATATTGCTGTATTGATATTTTGAACAGCGCCATTTAAAGTCTTGTTCCATGTGTCCCTTTTATACTTTGAGCACCTGCCCCTCCAAAGGTCTCTGCATGACCCTGCTCAGAGTGTCAGTCACGTTAAAAAAGTTAACCGCTTAAGTCATTTGTGGATTAATGCGTATAAGAGATGTAAACCGTTTCAAATGATTAATTTAGATTTGGTGAACTGTTTCAAGAAGATCCAGTTACATCAAGTGATTCGTTTGCAAACCGGATATCATTGAACTGTTGTGTTTTGAACTCTCTCACAACAGACACGGAAGAGAAGACAATGCTGAATAAAGTCGTCGTTTTTGTTATTTTTTGACCAAAATGTATTTTCGATCTAACTGACCCTCTGATGTCACATGGACTACTTTGATGATGTTTTGCTTACCTTTCTGGACATGGACAGTAAACTGTACACACAGCTTCAACGGAGGGACTGAGAGCTCTAAATCTAAAATCTAAAATACTAAATCTAAAATATCTTAAACTGTGTTCCAAAGATAAACGGAGGTGCTACGGGTTTGGAACGACATGAGAGTGAGTTATTATTGACAATTTACATTTTTGGGTGAATCAACCCTTTAAAATTTGAGCATATTGTTTTGCAAACTGCAATTAATTAATTAATTAAAAACAAAGTAGTTGTTTTTGTTGTTTAGTAGCAGTAATATGCAGTTATTAGCCGTGTCCACTGTATTTTCTGTTGGTTTTCATGAGACCCCCCTTGAAATGACCAGGAACCCCCTTTGCCCCCCAATCAAAATTGTCTGGAGCCGCCACTGATTGTAATAGGTTCTGGGGGCAATTGTAACACTGAAAAATAAACTATATATTAACCAACTGTACAGTATATCAAATATAAGCCTACCTCAGAATAATGACTCAATAATTCTTTATTTATACATTTTTTGTAAATTGTCCAAATTCTTTAAGAGGTCAGGCATCATATGCAGTCAAAAAGCTAAATTCTATTTTTTATTTTTGAAGAAGACAAGGCAACTATTCAAGTTGTAATTAGATTTAAATAATTGAAATATATATTTTACTCATATACATTAATCAGCTGATTAGTCAAGAACAATCTTTAATCAAACTTTAATGAAATGGTACAAAATATATTAACATATTAACAGCATGTGGAGATAATATTAATTGTTTAATTTTTTTTTAAGATTTAAAAGCAACACATTGTTCAACGTGTAACACTAATAATTTTAAAATGCAGTTTAACATTTCAACATGTTCATTTTGGAGATCACGTGACCCTTTGGCAGCAATGCAGGCATGGTCCTTTTCTCTGCTCATTTTTTTTTTTTTGAAATTGTATATATATATATATATATATATATATATATATATATATATATATATATATATATATATATATTACTCCGTGATGTACATTTGGAACGCTTTTGTTAAAGAAATAAAAGCAATGGTTGAAATAGCCAATGCAACAAAACAGACACGGGACGGGTCGATTCAAGCAGCTGCACGTGAGCTTTGGAGGAAAAAAAATATGGACATTGAAGATAGGAGCAGGGAAAATTTTTTTTACCACTAATGGGGTTGCTGGAAGGGACAGATGCAGCTGTCTTTCTCAGTGGATCCCTTCACTGAAAGGCTGTGACATTGAGATTGACCGGGCACATCACGTGCATGACGGAAGGAAAATCTCTGATTGGCCATGTACTCTCATCTTCCGTGTAAGGTGCTAGGCAGGCATATCTGTATATTTATATATAAATAAGTTTATTCAAGTGTGCTATTAGTATACTGCTTTTAAACTAAAAATAGGAAAGTATGCTTTTAGTTTACTTTTTATGTACTTCTCAGAAATGTATTTAAAATGACATAATTTCTCAGGCTAATTTGAGAGCAGTTTCAATCATTATGTTTTTGGCTTAGTGGGCCGTTTGGGGACATGTCTTGTGTTGAAGAGGACTGATCACACATGAACATTTGTTTCTGTTGTTTATGCAGACCTACACTCTCGGTAATGTGTGGTCTGCTTTGGCTTTTGTACATAGTTTGTTGTTCCTTTCTATGCCCATCAACAGACATCAATACTTTTATTTATTATGCTTTTCTTTTTAAATAATTATCCATCTAGGTGGACTGGTAGCTAGAATATACAGTATATGTCTACATGCTACTGGCAGTATGGTCTTGCTTTAGTGTTGTTTCACTTAAGCAGTCTTGGCATTGCAAGCACAAAATGCATGTTCTAAATATATTATCACTGAATGTGAATGGCCTAAATTCTCCTGTTAAGTGTACATGGATATTATAATGTTTACACTATAAATCGATTTCCTGTGTCCTGATACGTTTTCAAAACAAGTAATACAAACTGGCAGCCTTCTCTTGTTCTTGTAACAAAACTAAGGGCGTGCTTATCTTAGTCGATAGAAGGTTATATTTAAATATTGAACATACTGGGAATGATGATGAGGGTAGATTTGTTTAAATACGCTATAAAGTACACAATGACAGGTTAGCACTGGTCTCCATTTACTTCCAGAATTTGGTAGACAGTGCATTATTCATAAATATTTCCAATATATTACTTGAGCAGATTGATTGTCCTTTAGTGATGGATGGTGATTTTAATGCTGTTTGAAATCCTTCACTGGATAAATCTCACCCTGATACTACAGCTAACTACAGCCTCTAAGTTATTGAAAACATTTACCAAGGAACTTAATGTAGGCCTAATTGATCTTTGGAGAATCCAGAATACTACATCTAAGGACTAATAGACATAAGACTTTCTCTAGGATAGATTACAGATTTCTCAGCCCAACTCTTCATCTAACTCTTCCGTCTCTATATTGCCAAGTCTATATTGCGCTCTGCCTATGGTTATGAGCACTCTTTGCAGTCCATAATCCATTTAAAATGTATAACTTTGTTTTTCGGCCACACACACGTAGCAAAGTTTCAGGAATGCCATCTGCATATTTAAGTGGGATTCACTCTCGAAGTAGCAGTGATTTACATAGTGATAACCATAACAATAGATGGGACAAAATATATATAAAAAAATAGGCATTTAGACAAGCACCCTCACTACTTTCAGAAGCACCCTCAGTGGTTATTTCTGGAACCTGGTTGATTCCCTTTTATTGCAAAACTATATACAAAAACAACAAAATACAAAGGCACAAAATAAAATATTTGAATGACTGCATATTTACAATTTAAATAGGCCTGCTTAACTGAAATAAGTAGGCTATTAATAAAATAAATAACTAGAGAAGCTTGACTGTAATAAACTTGCTTCCATTTAGTGAGATCGTCCTAGTCTTCACCTGAATAAGAAAAACAGCTCTTCGGGTCTTCTGTGATGCAAAGACAACATCTGATCATGTACACGCAATATCTTAGAGAGCAGATACCATTCATAAAAGAACTAGCCAATGTATATTTAAAAGCACATGTCCAGTTGTGTGTGAGTGAAAGAAATCCGATGCGAGTGGAGAGATTCGTCCTTGCGCATTACATGGATCACAAAACATTATCCGTGCTCGATATTTGTCATCAAGTTACAAGAACCCTTACAAGAATAAATGCAGTGCAATGTAATACAACTGTAGATTTGCAGTATAGTGAAGTGCAGATACAATATAACTGCAGTTCAGTGATATGCTAAAATGCATGTGAAGATTTCAGATGCTAAAACATTTGAACACATTAAGTCTTATTAAATAAATTGTATACATTTTTTAATGAGCATCTTTTTTTAGATAAAGCTCTTCTGATTAGTCGGTAAATCAGCATCCATAGTGTCTACTGCTGAATGGATACAAAAATATAAAATAGCCTACGTTTTAGTTTGACAAAATCATTAATATATGAACTATCACAATTAAAGCACAAAGACATAACAAAATTACACCCCTAGACCGTTCAAAAGTGTGAGAAAAAAGAAGAAACCATTTCCGGAAGAGAAGCTCATCAGGAGAGAGGGAGAAAGAAGAAAAGGAGTCAGATTCTTTTTACATGAAATGTAGCCGATTGCCCATCAGCTTTTCCTCCAGCAGAGGAGATCGATGTCCTCCGAATCCTCAGCAAGGCACGCAGCTGGGTAGACAGCAGGAGGAGATTGCCACGTCTCATCACATCGTCTCGGAACTGTTGCTTCGGCTGGCCCAGCTCACTGAGCGGCTTGATCGGCTTCGGATTGTTCCTCCCTGCCGCCCAGCCTCCATGGTTTAATTGACATCGCCATCCGTGTGGACAACTGAATTGTTCTCCGGCCCCAGCATCAGAGGGGCGTGGCCTCTCAAAAGCTCTTCTCCGGCCTGGTCGCTGGAGCAGCGGGTGGCGCAACTTCTCACTGTCTCATCATGCCTGAGGAAAAGCCCCTGCAGATCGGGAGAGCCCAGCTAGAGCTGAAGATCTTTGCCCGAACCCGACGGGACCCGATAGGTTCGGTCGGGTTCGGGCTTAATTTATATAATTTTACGCGGGCTCGCGCCAGACTCCGGTTTGTGCTCTGGTTTGCGAGGTAAACGAGCGGTCATGTGACATGTTTCGATTAGCGCAAGAAAGATGCAAAAATGAATGCTGAGTAGGTGTAACGGAGGCTTGCCTCTATATGGGTTTTACTTATTGGAAGACATCTACAGTGGATTCAATCATTTTCCTCCACAAAAACATGTAGGTTTAGCCTAATCTCTGTAAGTAAAGGTTTTTCAAATGATAACTAAATATTCATTGAGTCTTAAATGCATAATGTGGACAGAGTATTTATGATAATGTTGGCATTATTCTTTTATTAAATATCATCTGCTAGTAGGGAAGCAAATCTGGCAGAGCCTTTATCTTAATTTCATCATTGCCAAATACCCATCTTAGTTTAAAATTTATCTTAATTTAATTTGTTAAAAATGACTCGTTTTTATTGGTGTGTTGGTCTATTTATAGGTTAAATGAGCCTATGTCTAGTATGCTGAGCTCTTACGATGTCACAGAGAGGACTTTTTTTATTCCAACTTCCAAGTGGTCTAGCCTACATTAGTTATGAATAAATTATGTTAAAACGTATAAATGACTCATTATTGACAAAAGGCAAAAGAGTTGTGTGTGTGCGCACATTTGAATAATGTCGGGCTGTAAACAGGTCCGGGTTTTAAAAAAGCTGTCAATCAAAATGTACTTGTCGGGCTCAGGCCGAAACCTGTCGGGCTTGGGTGCCCGATTACAGCTCTAAGCCCAGCAGAGGATCACCGAGCGGTGCCATCATCTCACTCACAGTCTGTGTCTTCACTGACTTTCTAACTCCCTGGCGGTCTTCCAGTCACTCATCAATGACGTGCTTAGAGACATGGTCGACTGGTTTGTATTTGTTTATCTCGAAGACATCCTGACCTTCTCCCAGAAAGAGCGCGACGATGTCCAACATGTCAGGCGAGTGCTCCAGTGGCTGCTTGAGAATCGTTTATTCGCCAAGGTGGAGAAGTGCGAGTTTCACCAATGGTTGGTTCCATTCCTGGGATTTATTCTTTCACCCGAAGGAATCCGAATGGATCCTGCCAAGTTAAAAGCAGTTGCTGATTAGCCCACCCCAGATAGTCATAGAGCGGCCCAGTGATTTCTTGGGTTTGCCAATTTTTACAGGCGGTTCATTCTAAATTTTAGCTCAGGCTGCATTCTGTTATTTAATGGGAAGACTCCCATTCTTGTTATTCCCGATCCATTTCGTCTGTTCATTGTGGAGGTGGATGCATCAGAGGTGGGAGCAGGGGCAATTTTGTCTCAGTGGTCAACTTCGGATGACAGAGTACATTCCTGTGCAATTTTTTTCTCATCGTTATCCCCCTCGGAACTCGGAATTATGACATCGGGAATAGTGAGTTACTGGCTGTTAAGTTGGTTCTGGAGGAGTGGTGTCACTGGTTGGAGGGCGTGGAGGTCCCCTTTTTTAGTTTGGACCGATCATAAGAACTTATAAGATCACTAGAATATATCCGCACCTCTAAACTACTGAATTCCCGACAGGCTCGCTGGGCACTATTCTTTGGTCGGTTTTATTTTAACATCTCCTACCGTCCGGGGTCCAAGAATGGTAAGCCTGACGCACTTTCGCGGATCTTTGAGGCTGAACCAAGATGCATCCTTCCGGTGAACATTCTGCCCCACGATTGGGTAATAGCGATGGTCACCTGGTGGAGTCCAGAGTCCGCACAGCTCAGTGCAACATCACAGTTCTCGCAGGTTCCCCCGAGAGCCTGTTGTTTGTGCCAGAATCGGTCCGAACTAACGTCCTACAGTAGGGTCACTGTAGTTCAATCAAGTAGCGCTCCTGGTGGCTTTCCATGGCGCAGGACGCTCGTCAGCTCGTCATGCTGCCTGTCCCTTCGAGACCGTGGTCACACATAGCTATGGACTTCGTCACAGGCCTACCTCCGTCTATTGTCAACACGGTAGTCCTTACTGTGGTGGACAGGTTCCCCAAGGCCGCACATTTTATTCCCCTCCTCTTCCAGTGCTGTTTAGGCCACCATCCACACTTATTTCCCTCTCAAGAATCTGATGCCGTTGTTCCATCCGCACACTCGTTTATTCAGAGATACGTACGTGGAGGGTCACCAGAGAAGCCCTCACTCGGACTTGTGACAGGAACAAGGCATTAGTGGACCATCACCGTGCTAAGCCCCCACTTTACGTGTGCTGTCAGAAGGTCTGGTTGTCCTCCAAGGACATTCCTATGAAACTACCCTCACGTAAACTGGGTCCCAAATTGATTATAAATTTATTTATAAATACATCAGCACGATGCATTGTATTATAACTTCAGACTGAAATCTTATAAATAATCTATCAAATGTAACAACCGAAGTCAAGAAAAAAAAATCTTCTTTTTTTATTATATTAGCTAAATACAGCCATTTAAAATAGTCACTCAATCTTGTTGACAATGCACAAGTTATTTTAGTTAACACAAAAACTGTAGTCTCAATCTCTACAATGTATCACATTTCAAGCTGTACCCCAGGGGTAACGATCACAAACCTCATGCTTGTAAAGAAAAAATATAATGCAAGACTTCTCTCTGAAAGCATATTTAACATTATATTATTAGTTTATACATCAATAGGTATAATTCGCTTGTGGCTCCCACTTTTCATATAAACTAGTGTAATGGGACCATGGCTGGGACACTACAATTCCTAGCAGCCCTGGCATTATATCGAGCATCGCGTTAGTTCAGTCAGGCCACGTTAGTCACGCTTGCATCAGCTGATAGTCAGCGGTTCCTGACGTGTACCAATCCCGTCTTGACACCTATCACATGCGATCTATTTAAATTCCCATTCTTCAGTGTCTCTTCCATCACATCGCTGCTTGCAATTAACTGCCTCCTCCAACCCCAACTCCACCAACTGAACCTGTAATCCGATTTAACTTTGTTCTTTCATAACAAAGTCTCTTTATTGGAAGCAGTCTCTATCACATTTTTGTTTACAACTCATGTAATTGTGAATTGTAATTATGTATGCATATAATGGTTCTGTTCTGTACCCCAGGGGGGTTTGTCTTGCTGCTCTCCCCACTATGTCGAAGCACGGCTGTTACACGGACTGGCCTGTGGAGCGTTGCCCAGAACATAACCATACCACCAACACTAACTGTATGCAATATAATTGTCATAAAATATACTTGACAGAAGTGGTCCTGATTGAAATAAGAAAGAAGTGAAGATTGTTTGCTTTATCACTTCCTCTTTTAATTTCGTGAATGACGTGGCGGATTTAGAACCATAGGCAATGTGATTTGTTTGTGAGAGGTGCTCTTTCACTACTTCGCTACTTGCATTGATTGCATTTAATGTATGAATTGATGTTGTGGCAGATAGAGTGTTTAATGGCAGCAGATAAGCAGTTATATTATATTATATAGTTACAGTTATGTTTTATTTTTCTATTTTTTGTTTTGCATTTACAGGTCACATGGCGTATGTAATGTCATATGATAATTATTCAATGTACTATAACCTTTACACTGCACTACACTGCTATGTTGCATGTAAAGTTTAAATATGGAATGTAATAATTAGGGGTGTACCCGAAGCTCACTACCTTATTCAGAATGGCACGGATAATGGCTTCAAATACCAATAACGGAATAATTCTGCCTTAATATTCGCCTGAGGCTGGCACAGCCTGGTGTTTGCTAAAAGTTGAGCCAGATACATGTTTGCATTTTTATCTTTAAAAGTTTGAGTGGCACATGCACATTTGTTTGGTGACGTTCACAATGAAATAATGAAAATGTGAGCATTGAATTAATTCAGTAGAGTTCAAATGTCAAAATTTTGCCAATGACATCTTTCTGCTTGCATAGTACTTTAGTTAACCACCTCCTCCATCGACTCACAGTGGACGACTTTGCAGTTTTCTTCACAAATAAGACAAGAACCATCAGTGACCAATTCTCCACACCACAGACTGAGGACAACTTCACAATGACCGATGCACATTCTTTCTCCTCCTTCCCCCCACTCTGAGAGATGGACGTTTCCAAACTTCTCCTGTCCAATCATCCTACTACTTGTCCAATTGATCCGATCCGGACTCACCTCCTTCAAGCGATCTCTTCTTCAATCATACCTTTGCTTACTCACATTATCAACTCCAATCTTCACTCTGGAACATTTCCCTCAGCATTCAAGCAGGCTCGGGTAAGCCTACTGCTCAAAAAACCATCTCTAAATCCAGCGCTTCTTGAAAACTACAGACCAGTATCCCTTCTTCCATTCATTGCAAAGACACTTGAGCGAGCTGTGTTCAACCAGCTGTCTATGTTCCTTGTACAGAACAACCTCCTGGACAGCAACCATTCTGGCTTCAAAAGTGGCCACTCAACTGAGACTGCTCTGCTCTCGGTTACTGAAGCCCTGCGACTAGCAAGAGCAGCTTCAAAATCCTCAGTACACATCTTACTGGACCTGTCTGTTGATTTGACACCTTTAATCACCAGATTCTCTGGTTCACCCTCAGAAAGATGGGCATCTCTGGAACCACACTACTGTGGGTTAAGTCCTACCTCTCTGACAGATCCTTCAGTGTGTCTTGGAGGGGTGATATTTCTAAGTCACAACACCTTGCTACTGGGGTTCCTCAAGGCTTAGTACTTGGACCACTTCTCTTCTCCATCTACATGATGTCATTAGGACCAGTCATTCAGAAGTATGGTTTTTCTTATCACTACTATGCTGGTGACCATCACCTTCAGCTTAACCTTACGAAGACAGAACTCCTGGTGAGTCCAGCTAACCCATTGCTTCATTACAACTTCTCTATACAGCGTTTGTCAACCATTACTCCTTCGAGGACAGCCTGAAACCTAGGAGTTGTGATGGATCATCAGTTAAGATTCAAAGACCACATTGTTACAACGACCCAGTCCTGCAGATTTGCCTAATACAACATTAGGAAGATCAGACCCTTCCTGTCAGAGCAAGCCACCCAACTTTTTGTCCAAGCTCTTGTTCTC
This sequence comes from Carassius auratus, assembly GCF_003368295.1. Taxonomy (NCBI): domain Eukaryota; kingdom Metazoa; phylum Chordata; class Actinopteri; order Cypriniformes; family Cyprinidae; genus Carassius; species Carassius auratus. The sequence goes on along the minus strand of NW_020524842.1, from coordinate 78,341 downwards.
TCCAGACTGGACTATTGTAATGCTCTCCTGGTGGGGCTTCCTAGATGTACTGTCAAGCCTCTGCAATTGATCCAGAATGCAGCAGTGAGGGTTGTCTTCAATGAGCCAAAAAAAGCTCATGTTACTCTTCTCCTCATCATATTACACTGACTACCAGTAGCCGATCGCATCAAATTCAAGGTACTGATGCTTGGCTACAAGAGGACCACTGGCACGGCACCAACATACCTAAACTCACTGGTTAAATCTTATGTGCCCTCCAAAAGTTTGCGCTCTGCAAGTGAACAACGTCTTATGGTGCCATCCCAAAGAAGTTCAAAATCACTCTGATGGACCTTTTCCTTGACTGTGCCCAGCTGGTGGAATGACCTCCCAACTCAATGCGTACAGCTGAGTCTTTATTCATTTTCAAGAAACATCTAAAGACTCATCTTTTTCACTAGCACTTAACCAACTAATACTAGCACTTTTCCATCTTTTCTTTTATTTAAAAAAAGAAAAACCTGGCTATGCATTCTGTACTAGACTAACTGAGATTTGTCATGGCACTTGTATACTGTTGTTGTTCTCTTGTTGACCTGACTGTTTCTAGTGTTATCATTTATAAGTCGCTTTGGATAAAAGCGTCTGGTAAATGAGTAAATGTAAATGTTAATGATACTTACATTTGTCTCTTTTGGATAAATATAGCCAAAATCCGTTGCCATAACTTCACTGCTACTAACATAACTAATCGCTAGTGGCAAAAGATTACGTTTTAGTAGAAAAACATTGGTTAATGGAAACGCTGTCATTTAGCAATAAAATGACATAAGTTTTATCAAATCTGTAATGGAAATGTGCCTAATACCTCTTAAAAATAGCAATGCATTGGTTTAACACAGCTGAGAGAGAACAAAGCAAGAGTAGATTAGTTTCAAAATTTCACTAAATCCAAGTAACCTATCCAAGTAGTTGAATGTTTACTAAACAATTTGCTGAAACATACTATTTCTATAACATTTCATCCATCCCCTCTAGATCAAGGGACCTATATAGACAATTAAAAGTATTGCAGTTTAGCAATTTTTTTTTAGCGCCTTGCAAGGACTTAACAATACCAACTCTCATTTAAAAATCATTAAATCTTTGAAGAACTGATAATGTCTATGTGAGAATAGCTAAGATAGATTTTCATTTTTCATAGCCTCCATTTGCTTTTTAAGAATAAGTAATGCAAAAAAACAAGTTATCTTTTGCAAAACTTCTATTCTATCACAGTCGGTCACAACTCGATACTGTTCTTCCCATATGTTTTACACAATACATGGATAACCCACTCTGCCATATTCATGGCACGAAAATATGCTCAATTTCTTAACAGACAGTAAAAATAATGAATGAAAGATTATTTCTCACCTGTCTGTAGAAGTATCCCGGACAAAGCCCCCATTTGTTTAATACTACGGTGCCCGTAAGGTGACTTGTTCGGTTGTACTTAGTTTTGTCGTGGCCACGACATAATAACTTGAGGGAATGTGGTAATATGTCGTGACCATGAGATTTTAATTTGTGGGAATGTCATATTAACTTGTGGGAATGTCATATTATGTTGTGGCCACGAGATCAATTTGTGCGAGATTATTTTGTGCAAGTTTATCATCTCTGATAATCCTAAATTGCTATGGTCATGCAGGTTTGTTTAAGCAATAAATTCGTGGCCACTAGAAAAACATGTTGTTCCCTCAACATAAGAAGTCGTGGCCAGGAGAAATGGATGTTGTTCCCTCAACATAGCATCTCGAGGCCACGACATAAGGATGTTGTTACCTCGACAAAATTATCTCATGGCCATGACATAATATGACGTTCCCACAAATTCATATCTCGTGGCCATGACATATTATCACGTTCCCACGAGTTATGTCGTGGCCACACCAAAATGAAGTAAACCGAACAGGACACCTTACAGGCACTGCAAATTACCCCAAACCCGGATTTTGGTTTAATAATCATCTCTAGTAGTCATTAATTATTCTTTCTTGTTTTTATAAAAAACGTTGACATTACTAAATATTATTAGCTGTGTGAACTTTCAGACGAAATGTTGAATGCAGTTATTATGTAAAGTAAAGATAGCTTAAGATGATGAGTTTTTGCAAGGGGAACCTTTTGGACTAAATTTTTTGAGGGTTAATTTTGAAATACAATTTTAAGTATAGTTCATGGAAATAAAATTTAAGTAAAGTTTAAACTTTGCTGAAACTGTGGTCCTTGTAGATACAGTTAATGAAAGTCAATGGTTACCATCACAAACAAGCAAAACAAAATTAATACCTGTGTTGCCTGATGATACATTGAGGATTGAGGTGTTACCAAGCAAAACAATCAGTCTTTTGCACGAAACTGAACATGATTTTCAGCATTATTACCTTATAATCCACAGCCCCTACAAACAGTCCTGAGGTGTTCACAAATGTCTGGAGAGCATGCATTGTGTGTTGTATTGGTCATCATCAAAATGGTACTTTTGTGTACTTATCTTGGATCCCACAACCTATATATAAATAAAAATAATTTGCTTGTGCAGTCAGCTTCAGGAAGATTGCTCATATGTGCATGCTATAGACTAGTGGTCCCCAACCTTTTTCAACTCGCGGCCCACACAACCAAACACATATGTTTGTGCGGCCCACTTCAAAAAAATTAACTGACCCCGCTATTGTTGGGTTAATAACTTAGTACTCAGAAGCTAGATTTTAAACTGTATTTATTGAATAAACTAGGGCTATAATGATTTTTTTTATCAATTTTGCAATTGTGACACACACCGATATGCTTTTACAGTCATAAATGCATTCAGGATAAATTTTAAACATATTTCCAAAAGAAAACCAATCAGAGCTTTATCAAAAAGTTGTAACATCTCTAGAACAGACATAAGTCAAAATTATCACTAAGATGTAAAAAAAATTATAGACTTGTGGCAAAAAAAAAAAAAAATCCTGTATACAGGGACTTTTTTTTCTTTTGTGCCATGCATTGTTCATAGAGCTCATTAATTGTAGCGGTGCCTCAGGTGTTTGCAGTGTATATACAGTATGTTTATGCGGTCAGCAGTGAGAGTTCATTAATATAACGCGAAAGCACATTAAAATAATGCACGAGTGCGAATCTCTCTGTTCGCATGCAGATTTCCTTTGCTCTGTCACAAAACCAGTCGTGCTTGCTCAGATACACGCTGCTTTGCGAGGAGAGATTGTGCGCACTTAAAACGTGTCTCCTCTCACTTAAACTGCATCCTGTTCACTAACAAATTCACTCTATGCTCATGTGTTAGACATTAATTATTTTCGCACGTTTTTATTTCTAGCCTTTACCGCAGTGAGAACGCTCTGATCCGTCAACATTGGCTCAGAAAAAAGGCGCATCACAGACAGTGTGTGAACTGAGTTAGGCATATTCCCAGTCTCTGTTCTCGCGCTAGGCGCAATGCATTCTGATGGGATCGGATATCATACTATGGGAGGTCAGACTCAGGGCCACGGAAAATTGTGCTATTAAGCGATTTAGAAATCGTGCACGCTAAAATCGTGATTTTAGGACGTTTTCTTTTAATCGCACAGCCCTAGAATGGACTGGAAATTAACAGAAAATAATTGGCGGCCCACCTGCAATACCACTGCGGACCACAGGTTGAAAACCACTGCTATAGACTGTTGTGAATGCATTTAGGACCCCTTGCAGAATACCAATTGTTTTACTTCCTAAGACCTCAGTGTATGGTCAGGAGTATGCACCGGTATTCATTTTGTTTTGCCTGTACATGTTTTTTTTTAACCTTCAATTTTTTTTTCATTGACTGTTTTATATTAATCACCAATGACCACTGTTTCAGCTAATAATCATTTAAGTTTCTTCTGTAGAAAAAAAGCTTCACCTTGGATGGCCTGAGGATGTGTAAATTACCAGCAGATTTAAATTTTTGTGTGAAATGTTTTTAAATGTAACATCATAAGTTTATATTCCTGCATTAAAGGTCCATATTACCAAAATAAAAAAGATCATTGTGAAGACAGAACTCCAGCAGTCGTAACAATTTGCTTAACATTATTGATGGTTATGTAATGAGAAATTTCTTGATTGTGCTCTAATGTTTTTAGGATTCTGATGACATTGGAATCCTCCTAACTGAGCATGAAGGCTCTCATCTTCTCTCCATCTCAATCCAGCCTCATTGAAGACCATCACTGAAGGAGAAGTCGTGATGGACAAAATTGATGACTTGCCAAAAGCTATGAGTATTCTGTATGGACTTGCATACACAATGCATCTCAACTACCCTAAATCTATGAAAAACACATTCCAGTTCATCCAACACGTACTTCTCATGAAAAAACAGCTTACAATGTAAGGAAATGCTTGAAGCTGCCATGAGAAGCCACTTGTTTTGTTGTATAAGACATTAGAGTGTGTTCTGTCACTGCATATTAGTGCTGTTAGTGCTCAGTTAATGTGTCACACAATTTTCAAGGGATATAGCATATATTATTGAATAATGTGTGGTCATGTTTCTTCCACAAACTAGTTACAATTCTTAGTAAGTGCTTTCAAAGCTTATTTTTACTTGTCCTGTGGCTAAGTTTAATGCATTGTCATGTTACCATTTCTTTGGTAAACAATAAAAAAGATTGTGCATTGTGCATCTGTTTTCCTTTATTGTTTTTCCAATTTATTTGAATTTAATTACATTAACATTTCACAAATATAACATTTATCATTACTTAAAAACATTTGTTAATGTTATTTGTTAATTCAACTAAAGCTATTTAGTTTCAGTTTGGGTCAAAACTTAAAAAGTTTTGTGCAACGGGTTACCGCGCTATGTTTTAGTAAAGTCAACTAATTTGGGCTAAGAGGGAATATCAGATATCATGATATATCCTAACAGTTATCATTTTAGAGAAATGTAGAAATACTTCACAGATATCTTATTAAGCCCACTGAGATGAGAGGAAAATGAGAGGAAACGCATCTTCTGTACTGATCTGTAGCACATGCGGGTCAGTGCGCGAGATGCTGACTCAAACCAGCTGCGATTTCCACTGCTGGCAAAAATGGCAAAATTCTACCTCTGTGCCCATTGAAAGACTTTTCAGTACTGCTGGGGACGTACCCACATTCGCAACCGGCTGTCACCTGTTAATGCAGAGCATCTTGTTTATTTTCTTAATTAAACTCTCATTTCATGTGAAAGATTAGAGGGTTTTACGTTAATTTAATTATGATGCAGGAGATGTGTATGATCTCCCGTAATATTTGGCTACTGTTCTAATCATAGCCTATCCAATCAATGAGAGACGTGAGCCTGGTGCGACGCACACAGCCACCCTTATCCTGGCAGGGATGGATGCAAGGCAGACACGGAGCTCCTGGTCCACAGTCCTCAGTCGCTCCCTGTACTTGTTCTTGATGTACGTCAGGCTTGAAAAGCTCAGTTCGCACAGATAAATTGTGGAGAAGGGTAGCAAAATAGCAACAGCACTACTTGAAGCTACTGGATACTCTTTTTTCACTGAAATCCAAAACCTGTCCAATTCCATGTCACCAAATCTCATTTTCAATGTGCGGTCTTCCCTGATCTCCATCAGTTTCTCCTCTGTTGGCAGTGGCCAGTCCTTTGCGCTCTCCAGAGCACTTGAACTCCAAGGATCCCGGACCCAGTCAAACGGTGCATAAGACTCCATAAGATGGAAAATAATGATTAAATCGCTCATCGAGAGATTTCAGATTCTGGCTTATGAGATCAGAAAGTGTACTGCTGTTTACATGCACATTGCACAGGGGAAACATATCCAGCCTGCCCTATCCCACAAAGGAACGCCAGAGTGTGAGCTTAGATCTGAAGCCACGCAGTTTGTCAGATGAGGAGAGGAGGTTTTCTTCTTTGCCTTGCATTTTAATGCTCAGCTCATTGAGGTGCTTAAAGATGTCAGCCAAATACGCGAGTTTTAGGCACCATTGCTCATCTGCAAACAGCCCTGCATATGCAGATTTTTCTTCTGTCAAGAAGACTCTGATTTCTTCCCTTAACTCGCACAATCGGCCCAAAACCTTCCCCCGTGTCAGCCAGCGGACTGCCGTGTGTAGCAACAAGCTCTGATGCTCTGCCCCCATTTCCTCGCACAGAATCGAAAACAGATGGCTCTGTAACGGGCGCGCCTTTATGAAAGAAAAAATGTCCACTGCTCTGTCAAGCATGTCCGAAAGTTCTTTTGGGAGCGTCTTAGCAGTAAGTGCCTCTCTGTGAAGGAAGCAGTGGGTTGTTCGGATGTCAGGGTTTTGCTGTTTGGCCCTGCTAATGAAACGTTTGGCACAGCCTGTCATTGCAGCTGCACCATCAGTACAGATACTAATACAGTTCTTCCAACTCAATCCTCCCTTTTCAAGATACTCAGTTGTTACACAATACATTTATTCTCCTGTTGTTTTGTTCTGGCAGCGGTTTGCAAAATAAAAAATTCTCTCTAATACGGTCCCCATGCACAAACCGAACATTTGCCAAGAGCTGAGCGTGCCCACTCACGTCCGTTGACTCATCAAGTTGTAAAAAAAATGTCCACTTGTCTTGATTTTCCCCAAAACGACATTTTCAATCTCCACAGACATGTCATTGATTCCCCTCCCTATTGTACAATCAGAAAGCGGGACCTTTGACATTTCTTTTGCAGCTTGAGGCACTGGCATTTTGTCCATTATTGCTGTACATGCTGGCATAACATGTTTTACAATGACAGTTTCTGTAATAGTGTGAGGCATCTTTGTTTTAGCTACTATTTCAGCTACAGTGCCTTCTCCGAGACTTTAGCGGATTTAATCATCATTTGTTCTTGACGGCTTTGTTGGCTTTTCATTCTAACAAAATATTCAGGATCCTTGTCAGCAAGTGATGGACGATTGGTGGTCAGGAGTCTTTTAAGTTTGCTCAGAACCATCCCTTGACAGTTTCATCCCACATATTACACAAAAAGGGAGAGGACATGTTGCATCCCCAGTACTGATGAAGCCAAATTTGAGGTAATTTTCATTGTATGTTCTCTTTTTAGCCTTGTCTACCTTTGCTACACTTTGTATATATTCTAGTTGACCCCCCAGCGTGAGTTTTTCAAAGCGACCGTTATTAATGTGTCACTTTATGGTTTCAATGGTGACGCGTCATTGCTTGTCACGTGACACACCGCAGCAACAACAGAGCTGAATGAATGATGATCTGCTTTTATGTCATTTTTCCTTTTTTATTCAAAATTTTCACAAATTTGTTATAGATATGGCATGAAATATCTGATATTCCGATTGTCAAATATATGCAAGTGGAAGTGTTTTGTCGTTTAAACACCTTTATAACAATCGCATTAGCTGAGCTGTATGTACGATGGGCGCTGCCATCGCCGCCGCAGACGCAGTTCAGAGAATCGGATCTGTTGGATTTACAAGACATGAATTCATCCACTTCTCCCAAAATTCATAAATTAAGTGGCAGGTGATCTGGGAGAAGAATAGAGTAAATTTAAGTTACTTACACAATGTGTATCTGATATGAATAAAACTAATTATACTGGAAAGGATTATTATTGCCTCTTCCTTTGACATCAGTGTGTATTTTACAAACTCTAAATGTATTGTTTTTTTAGTACTTATATGTCTGAAACCTAAAATAAATATTATGTGGCTGAAAACACTGAAAAGTTGTGATATATGACAGCTCTGAGCGCGCCTGTCTCTGGCTCAGTGCCAGCCAACGCGAAAGCACATTTGAATTTACATGATGCACTGACCGTTCTAATCACATGTGTGAATGTGTGATCGTAAGTGCGAAAGGGTTAAAAAGAAGAAGAATGTATTTATGTATATTCAAATATATTTTATATATGAAATGTCCGATTTTTTTTAATTATTATTATTTTTTTTAGCCTTTGTAATTTTTTGGCGGCACCCCTGACACAGTCACGGGGCACCCCAGTGTGCCGCGGCCACCCACTTTGAGAAAGGCTGGATTAGAGAACTGGCTTTACTGACGAGATGTGCATTAACGATCGGCCGATCGTGATCGAAGGAGCCCTATCAAAAAAGTTTTTCTCACTTGTCATCCTGGCATAATGTTGCCTAATCTTATTATTTTTTTTTTAACAGTTAAAATAAAATAAAATGAAAAATACATTGCTGTGGATGTTGTTTACTTCATTAATGTGTTTAACTGTGTTAATGGAATAAGGATGCGAGTAGGATTCGGTATTCGGTTTCGGATTCGGCCAAATCTTAAACAGTGGATTCGTATTCAACCGAACCCCAAAAATCTGGATTCGGTGAATCCCTAAGTAAAACTATTTATAATTATATTATGAAATCATAAAATCTAATAAAACATCAACATCTCAATCCAACTAGTAACATAACCAGGATGCATTTAATTATGCTATGGCTCAGCAGTTTCGTTATGAGCAGATCTGTAGAAATTAGTCATGTCATTGTCCAGCTCAGTTCAGTTCTCATTCTAATGGCATCAGTTCATCATTCATAATAATGGAATGAACAAAATCCCACTGAATATGCTGTTTGTTTTTTATTTGTTTCCAGGAGAGCATCAACCCATTGAAAAGTGTTCAACATACAGTCTCCCACTCTTTGCAACAGAGGAAGCATTAGGAAAGAGGAGAAGAGAGACAGTGAAAAAGCACTCGACAGATGTTGGTGAGACTTTATTTCTGGAAATGCATTAAAGGTCATTCACATTCTAGTTAACCACAAATGAAAACCTGATTTTAGATAGTAACTAGTCCCTAAACTAAAAATACTTTCTCACACTTTTTTATTCTTTTTTTTTTCCTGTTTCCAGAGGGTGTTTGGGTTCCTTGCCACTGCTGACTTTTGGCTTGCTTATTTGTGAGCACTTAATATTGATTAACATTATTGATGTGATTCCACTTGACACTACACTCTAAAAAAACACTGGGTTGTTTTTTCAACCCAAATGCTGGGTTGAGACCACCAAGTTTGGGTTGAAAATTGGTCTGGATTTTAACAGAGCGGGGCTTGGTTGGGAACGTGGACGTGAAGGAGAGCAAGCACGTCACGTTAAGATCTTATGTCTCCAGTGTAGGCAGCCGCCATTTTCTCATCGTGAAAGAAGCGAGAAGCGAGTGAAACACATTATGGTAAGTAAAGATTCCAAATGTAAAGTTATCATTTATTGTTTACCCAGTTTTATGAAAGGCAGAAGGTTTTAATCAAAGGTGGAAAACAAAGGAGCTTAATGTTATATTGAAAAATACACGGACGTGGTTTTCACCTCTGAAACGGAGGTATTAACGGCCTCCTTTAGCATTACTGAACGGAAGAGGTACTTTAAATATAACGTCCGTGAATGTCTTGTCATATTTACATAAGATTTTACAATTTTGAGGTGTCAATAGATGATTATGGTTAACGTTAAACTCATGTTAATTTGTTATCTTATTTTTCGCGGTTAAACTGAATGTATGTAAGTTTCCTAAAGGAAACCAAATTATGTAATAAAGACTAGCATGATTATTTTGACGCTGTTGAGGTGGTAATTGTTAAAAGTATGTTTTGCATGTAATATTTCAGACTTGTTGAGCCGGTGTCTTCATTGTCTCCGCATTGAGAGTTAAAGACACAGAAGCTGTTTGTGTGAGAGTCATACACTGTCTGAGGAGGATGTGTTCTCAGCTTCTTCTGAAGAGAGGGACAGACGGTTTAAGGAGAGTAAACTGCAGAATTCGATCAAGTTATCTTTATTTTTACTAAGACTAAAATAATGTTGACATCTAGAGACAAGATTACTTCATTCATTTGAGACTGATGCAATAATTTTTTTTAGAAAATTAATGTTTCTGTTATGTCCTGCTTCTTTACTTCACATTTTGATGCAACAACAGTGTGATTATATGTTCATATTTTATTGCAACCATTGATGTTCCTCTTTGCAGAACTCAAACTAACTGGAGTTAATGACACACAAGTCTGCTTGTGTGAGGAGGAGGCGGTTTTCTCAGCTTTTTGGGAAGAGAGGGAAAGACAGTTTAAGGCAAGTAAACTTAATTTCATATTATCAGATATCAGTTGTTGTTTGTTTTTTATTTATTTATTTATTTTTTACTAAGAGTAAAATAATGTTTGTTTTTGTAGATGTTAAAAGCCAGATACATTGTAGAGCATCATTTTTTTTGAGATTTTATGTAAGTTATTTTTTAGAAAATCAATGTTTCTGTTGTCTCCTGTTGGTTTACCTCACATTTTGGTGCAACAACAGTGTGATTACGTGCTCATTTCATTAAAACCATTGATGTCTGTGTTGTTCATTGCAGAACTCAAACCTACTTTGGAGTTGTCTGATTTGGAGAGTCATCATTCTTGGTCTTCCCTTTTAAAGGAAAAGTCCACACAAAAAAATTATTTACTTGCCCTCATGTCATTCCAAACCTAAAAGGCTCATGTCTGTCTTTACGACACAAATTAGTATATATTTAATTTTCTCCTAATTTTTTGTTAATCCATTTATTGTCTAGATAATCAGTATTTTCAAGCCTCACAAATACAGAGTTATTGTAGAAGTAATCCATATTTATATATGAATAAATCTTAAATTATATAGAAACTTAATTTTCTGTAAAGTTGCTTTGTAATGATTTGTATTGTAAAAAAACGCTTTACAAATAAACTTGAATTGAACAAAGTGTTGAAATTATAAAACAGATTATTGACCTATCCTTACGGATGTGAATGCACCTCTATCTGAAAATGGATAGAGTATAATTAAATGTTTTCTCTTTTTCAAAAGTGTTTCTCTTTTTATTCCACTGATGAAGAGCAGGTGGTGACCGGATGAAGAGAATCTTCTTTCCCCTAAACCGATGAACCAGTGGTTTTAAAGGAGGACGCTGCCCTGGATGATGTAGATGTCACATGTGCTGATGAGGCTTCTTCATGACTACATCAATTATGCTAAAGAGATCATGAAAATTGAAAGTGATGCATGATCTGTATTAATGGACTATGAAACAAACTGTAAGTGCATCACTTGTAAAAACAATGTTAAATGCTGGTTCTATGTTGTTTAGTAGAAGAGTTTACACTCTGTCATTCATACACATGCTCATATTCTTTCAAACTCATGTCTGTTAAATGTTATAATATCAATGTTAATGTTGTGGTTTATTTGTGTACTGTCATGCCAGAATAGTTGGTAAAGAACCTAACTAATTTTACATTTATTGCATAACAGTGTTTTCGTATATTTTTATACAATATATACAATTTAACAAAGTCAAATTCTGCATTTCTTCTTACATGTTACTTTTGGACTTTTCTCTTGTTTTTATAAATATCTTCCTTTTGATAGTTATTATTTGAGTGTAAAATTGGTTTTTAAAATGAACACAATTTGTAAGTTTAATGCCTAGGTTAATTTTAGCCTAGCAATGCAGTGTTTGCCACAGCCTTAGGGTGTACTCACACTAGGCACGGTTGCTATGAACCGGGCCCGAGTACGATTGTCCCCCCTCCCCACTCCCCCTCTGGCCGGCACTCACATATAGGGTTTCAGCATTCGTGCCGGAGCACGCTTACGTCATTATGGTGCGACGGTTTCGGGATAAACAGGAAGAGTGGCTCTCTCTTAACACAATGGAGTGCATCGCTCTGTTTTCTTTGTGGATAATTTTGTGTTGTTTGGTCCACAGCCTGTTGTTAAACAGATGTGTCGCTTTAGTGGTGCGAAAATTTTCACGTAATCGTGCTGCTCGTATGAGGATGTTTGCAAGGACTTTGCAGTTTTTAGTTTTTATGCGTTTTGTACCTCTGCCGTAGACCAAAGCGACCCTTTCCCTGCCTTGTTGGTTTTGGAGCGTCGCAAAACCGTGATGCAAAGCGTCCTTTTCCGTGCTCCGGCACGGTTAGCGCTCACACTGCATGCGAACCGCGCCCGAGTCCAACTGAACCGTGCCCTGGCCCACCTCTTCCAAGCGGGCCAGGGCCGGCCAATTGAGCCGCGCCCGGGTACGATTCGGAGCACTCACACTAGTCAAACGAACCGCGCTTTGGTGGTCAAACGCACTCGGGCACGGTTCAAACTGGCAGTGTGAGTACACCCTTAGACTCAATTGGTGGCCCCACTCCACAAGTTTATTTTCTGCCAGCAGGAGGCGCTAAGAGCGGGAGAGGTAGAGGTTTCTCCAGTAATGGCTGCAGAGCAGCACTGAGCTCACAAACGCTGCCTTATCAAGCATTACCATAGAGAGTAAAAGAAATGGACACAGCGACCCCATTGGATTCAACTGAGACAAGTGAAGTCAATTAGAAGCACGCACTTCCTGGGGGTCGAGCGTACTGTGCAGACTCAAACTGAGCTCGATGACGTAAATGTCACATGAGCAACCTGTACGTCTTCTAATCGCTGTGCCAAGAGAAATCTAAAATCACCCACCGAATCTTGCAGACGTTGTTGAATAATTTTGTCCCGTTGCTTTTTTGACACTCTATGGGCTTCTCCCTTGACTTTATGCCTCCACGTTCCCCCGATAGCCTCATAGACAGTAAAAGATTGCCTGCGAGCTTCTCCTCCTGTCCATATGGTAATTTTTCAACTATGCGACAGAGAGTCGCTGGTTATGACGCAGTCGTTAGCCTATTTTTTTGAAAAACTGCTTCTATGGGGCCACAACGTAAGATACAAGGTAATTGGGCCTTTTATACATTTTCGTGTTTCTTTAGAAATAATGAATGGACAAATCGAGTCTTTAAATGCCCCAGATATAAAGTTATTAGCTGTCAAAGTGACGCCAAAATGAATGGGAGTCAATGGAATGCTAACAGCAGGTGGGGGTCCGCTAGCCAATGGCGGCACCCAGGGATGCTTCAAAAAAATATGAAACCCTACCCCCCTGAGCATTACATGCCAAATGAAATTGAACATTTTTTAAATACTGTAGTTTTCCTTCTGAAATACAGTGATAAAAAACACCCGCTCTGGTTTTTGAAACCCCTTTTTGACCCAATGCTGGGTTGCCAAAAGAACCCAAATTGGGTTGTTTTCAACCCAGCAGTTTTAAGAGTGTATTGGTTGAGAAAGGAACTGAGCCAGATGATGACAACTCTGTTTTGCTAGATGAGTCAATATTGATTTCAACTGTACAATGACACTTTTACTGATTAGAGCTGTTTCACAGCAGAAGTGAATTCTGTTTGCATCATTATTTTTCCATCATTATTTTTCCTTTTATCAATAAAGTTATTAATGGGGGTGAAATGCTCATTTTCACTCAATCTCCTGTTAATCTTGAGTACCTATAGAGTAGTACTGCATCCTTCAAATCTCTCAAAAAGTCTTTAGTTTTATTATATTTATAAGAGAAAAATAGTCTGTGCCGATTTTTTCCGGAAAAACACGAGCCACTGGAGGCGTGACGTGTAGGCGGAGCTAAAGAATCACGAGCGCAAGTAGGCTTTTGTGTTGAGAGCGTTTGGAAGCTGTGACATTACCGTGAGGAAAAAAAAAAACATCATTCAAAACAAACCATGGCTTACAGTCAGATTCAGCCGTTTATTTATGATCCAGAATCAGATCCCGAGGCTGAAACTGAACGAGAGCAGCAGCAGCAACGATGACTACAGCAGGACGTCTCTATGTCTTTAGATTACAATTCAGGTTTATTTATTTATTTATTTTTTTACAAAATATAAATTTAAAAATGTCTCAATACATATAGCCCAGTGACTGCAGAAAAAAAGTTAACCATGGATTCATAAATTTTCAATAGGCAAATATTTCATTTTATTGAAATATTTTAATGAAAGTAAAAAAAAAAATGTTTTAAACCTTTTTGAATATTTAAATATATCTTAATATTCTTTTGAATGCAATATAGAAGTCACTTTAATTATAATATTCGGTCCCTACATGAAGAGAGAGTCAGTGTCCGCTGTGAGAGGAAAGTGATTCTCCGGCTGCGAAAAGTGGGTCACAGACCGCAAGCAGTTTGTAAATCAAGATATATGTGTGTGTGCATCAGAAATACATTTCTGAATCTTGTCCTGTACATTTGTGAATCTTGAGTGCATTTGTAAATGTTGTTTGCATTTCTGAATTGTGTGTGTATTTCTGAATTTTGTGTGCATTTCTGAATTTTGTATGCATTTGTGAATCTTCTGTGCTTTTTAAATTTCGTGTGTGCATTTTTTAAATTTGAGCGCATTTGTGTATCCTGTGTGTGTATTTATGAATTATGTGTGTACATGTATGAATCCTATGTGTGCATATGTGAATGTAATGTGTGCATTGATCTTTATTGAGACTCTTTTGGCTCCATAATCCAGCAGCACTGAACACCCTTTCACAGCTGCTGCTACTGGCTGGGATGCAAAGTACTGATCTGGCTAATTTTGCAAGTTTTGGGTAGGATGTTTTGTTGATCTTCCACCAGCCAAGAACATCCATTTCATTTTCCATGACAGCCGTTTCTATAATAGGGAGTGACCTCGTCATCTTCCCGATCTGCTTGCTGTACATTTTCCCACTCTGCAAAATTGGCTCTTTTTGCTAGAGGAGGAGTGGGTTCGACTGCTGAGAGCTCTGGGTCTCATATATCCACACCTGGTGCACCTGCAGCCATGGGTTGGAGAATAGTGAGGGCATGAGCATGTACGGCAGTCCTGTCTGAGTGTGACAACATTCTCAGCTGGTTAACTTTAGGCCAGAGGAATGTTGCGATCTTGTGGAGGTCCTGTATTATCACATTATGTGCGAGCCAGTCTTGCTGAGGGGAGTCTAGGACATTGGGGTTACAGTGGCGTTTCAGTTTCTCACACCAGAGACACACAAGATTAAGTGTTGGATACTTGTCTCCCTCAAGCTCCCGCTGTACTTCATAGAACGGCTTCGTAGAAAGTCTAGGGTGTCCGGAGCTATTTTTTCAATAGCTTTTGATAACTCTGCGATGTTGAGTCCATGGCGCAGTACCGTATTAATGACATGGTCAATGCAGTCCAATCTCTGGTATGGTCGCAGAGCTAATTTAATGTTTGCACCCTTATCAGTCACCCATACAATTTTGCTTAGAGAGGAAGCGTCAAGGCCAAACTTTGTCACCGGTAGTTTCAATATCTCCCGCCTGATATTTTCTCCTGTCTTTGCCTCTTCCAAAGGGAACATTGTAGTTGTCAGGGTTTTATTCACCAGTTCCATATCCTCACTTATGAAATGGCATGTGATTACCAAATAACAAATATTCCGAGCATACTCTGTACACATGTCTGTGGTAATTGCGACTGTGCCATCCTTCAACAAAGTCTTAAGTTTCTGTACTAAAGCTTCCCTCTTTTCTTCTGCCATGTCAGTGTGCTTCTTTGCAATTGTCACATGGCAGGGAATGACAGAGTTTACGGGAACCTTCCCATACACAGCACCAACATTAATTAGTTCTTGCGCCAGCTCTTCAAACCCCTCGCCATTTACGATATTAAAAGGCGTAATGTCTTTACAGCAAAAGCTGACACACTTCTCCGTCATAGTTTGTTTCACCTTTGAAGGAATGGGTTTTGATGCTGTAACAAACTATTTGATTGTAGGTTGATTCTGGGCAATGGCAGGTGTTGAACAGCTCCGAACAACATGCCTTAACAGCGATGAATTACCTGTCGTTTTAATGTCGTACTTTAACAGAATGTCAAATTTTTTGCATTTCACATAACCCACTGGCTCATTATTCGCATTATGCACATGGTCAAAACTTTTCCACACCTCGCGCTAATCGAAACACATCACATGATTGCTCATTTATCGCGCAATCCGAAGCAAAAGCCAGAGCCCGAGCCTGGCCCGAGCCCATGTAAAATGGTATAAATTAAGCCCGAACCCGTCGGGTCCCGTCGGGTTCGGGCAAAGATCTTCAGCTCTAGTTGTGATGCTCTCGTGAATGCACATTACAGATCAATATTTTTGTATGTGGTAAATTGGGTTTTTTGTTTGTTTTGGACACCTACACTTGCGTTGCATCATTAAATTGAGTTAAAATAACTGAAGTCACATGAATTACTCTAATGATGTCTTTCCTACCATTCTGGAACTTGAATGTGTTAGTTGCATTGCTTTCTGCAGGGTCAGAAAGCTCTCGGATTTCATTAAAAATATATTTTTGTGTTCCTAAGAGGAATGAAGGTCTTACACATGTGAAACTACACAAGAATTACTAATTAATGACATAATTTTTTTTTTGTTTAAGCTATTTCTTTAAGGGCAGCTTTAACTTAACTTTTTAACCTAGCTCTAAAAGGTGTGTATTACACCATTTTAATCGACTTCAACAGAGTCAACCTGTTTCATGTCAGGTGGATCTTTGCCTAATGGTTTAAACTCCTGTAATGCTCACCTAGCCATGGATTAGCAGTTATGTGTGAAGAGGGTAATAAGTTACACAAAGTCACAAAGGGTTAGTTTGCCCAAAAATGAAAAGTAGGCAGTGTTTTACTCACCCCGGAGGCATCCTAGGTGTATATGACTCTCTTCTTTTGGACGAATCCAGTCAGAGTTATATTAAAAATTGTCTTTGATCTTTCAAGCTCTGTCAGTCTACGGTTTTGCATTGCTTCAGTCAAAAAGAAGTTAAATAAAAAGCGCTCATCCATAAAAAAATTTTAAAAAATCAAAAATGCTCCGGGGGGTGAACAAAGTCCTCCTGTGGCAAATCGATTGAACTGTGAGAAGTATGAATACTTTTCAAAAACACTTGGTGACATCACAGTTAAAGACTTATTTTAAAATCTACTTTAAGATTTATACCTGTAGTGAACAGTGCAAATAAAATTTGAGAATTTCTGATAGTTTGTTTGTTTTTCCAGACTACATTCAAAAAATGCTGGCGGCGATACAGGATGGCTGCCTCCGTGACGTGCTCTGCATATGTTTTTGTTTTTTTGTTAGTTTGTCCTGTCTTTAGTTATATTCCAGCCATCAGTTTCACCAGGGATGAACTGCTGAACATTCGGCAGAACGCACCACAAGATGTTTTTCCGGATTTCAATTATTCAGACGTTTTAGTGAACGTTGTTATCGGAGGAGCAGCGGCGCTGATCAAATGTTTCAGGACGCGCAGACGGGGGAAGCGAGCGGGGGCACTCGTCAGACTCAGGGCCATTTCATAGTCAACGCGAGAAACGCGAGCAAGCAACGTGAGCAAGCAAAGCGAGCGACGCGCTCCCTTTCATAGTCTAAACAGTGAACGCAAGCGTCACGGGTGATGCGTGTATGCAATACACCGCTCACGCAACAGGGGGTAGTAGAGTCGGGTCGCGTGATATTCAGATCACAATGGCAACTGAAGAGGAGTGTATTCTGTTGCTGATGAACTATCGTATGTGTATGAATACGTATAAGTTCGCATAATTTTTCCTCTTCGCCCGCCATTGTATTCAAACCTTCTTCTTCTGTAAACACAATATACTTGAATTAATGTACAATACTTGCAATGTCGCCCCCACCGACAACGCATAGTATTGCGTGCATCGGCGCGTCGCGTATCAAAAACTAGGATGACACAATTTGCTACGCACCGACGCATAATGGCGGCTGAAGCGTAACGATGCGTAGCCTCGGGGACGCGTATGCGTACAGATGCGTTGACTATGAAACGGCCCTCAGGAAGCGCGGATTTCGAACGCCGTTGCCTAGCATCCATCTGGCAAATCTCCGCTCTCTACCCAACAAAACAGACGAACTCCTTCTGCTTTCTCGGACAAATAAGGATTTCATACACTCTGCTGCTCTGTGTTTCACGGAAACCTGGCTGAATGACACCATACTGGACAGCGCGCTCCTTCTGCCGGACTTTCAGCTGTTTAGAGCGGATCGTGAAGCAGAATCAACGGGGAAATCGCGTGGCGGCGGGACATGCTTTTACATCAATGAACGGTGGTGTACAGATGTAACTGTTTTAAAGAAGACATGCTGCTCAAATCTCGAAACACTCTTCATTAACTGCAAGCCGTTCTATTCGCCAGGGATTTTATTTTACAAGGACTGTAAAAAGATGGACTAATGAAGCAGAGCAGGATTTACAATCTTGTTTTGACCTCACTGATTGGAGTGATTTTGAAGCTGCTGCCACCGATCTGGATGAACTCACAGAGACTGTAACATCATATATCAGTTTCTGTGAGGATATGTGTATTCCTACAAAGACTCAACTAATTTACAATAATGATAGACCGTGGGTCACTGCAAAACTCAGACAGCTCCGTCAGGCCAAAGAATATGCTTACGTGAAGGGGGACAATGTCTTGTATAAACAGGCTAAATGCACACTGGAAAAAGAGATCAAAGTGGCAAAGAGGAATTATTCTGAAAAAATAAGGACTCAGTTCACTTCCAACGACTCCGCATCAGTGTGGAAAAGTCTGAAAGAGATTACCAACTACAAGACACCACCCCCCAGCACTGTGGAGAATCAACGACTGGCAGACGATCTGAACGAGTTTTACTGCAGGTTTGAAAGAACACCCATCAACTGCCCTGAATGCCTCCCCACACAACCATTCACACCATTCACAACTCCTGCAACCAGCCCTGAATACCTCTCCAAACAACCGTTCACACCACTCACAACTCCTGGAACCTGCCCTGAACACATCTCCAATCAAGCACTCTCAACATTCACACCTCCTGCATCCCCCCTCTCCCCCACACCTGCAATTCAGATCAGCGAGGATGCGGTGCGCCAGGTCTTCCGGAAGCAGAAAAGGAAAAAAGCACCAGGCCCAGATTGTGTTACACCAGCCTGTCTGAAATCCTGTGCTGACCAGCTGGCCCCCATCTTCACACAAATCTTCAACAGATCGCTGGAGCTGTGCGAAGTCCCTTCATGCTTCAAACGCTCCACCATCATCCCCATCCCAAAAAAATCCAAAATTACAGGACTAAATGACTACAGGCCTGTGGCTCTAACGTCAGTAGTCATGAAGTCATTTGAAAAACTGGTGCTGGCCCACCTGAAGGACATCACTGGGCCCTTGCTGGATCTGCCTACAGAGCAAACAGGTCTGTGGACGATGCAGTAAACATCAGACTGCATTACGTTCTGCAACACCTAGACAGACCGGGGACTTATGTGAGGATCCTGTTTGTGGACTTCAGCTCGGCCTTCAACACGATCATCCCAAACCTCCTCCTGCCCAAACTAAATGAGCTCTCCGTGCCCACCTCCATCTGTCAGTGGATCAACAGCTTCCTGACAGACAGGCAGCAGCTAGTGAGGTTGGGAAAATTCACATCCAGCACCCGTACAAACAGCACCGGAGCTCCCCAGGGCTGCGTTCTCTCCCCACTGCTCTTCTCCCTGTACACTAATGATTGCACATCTAAGGACCCCTCTGTCAAGCTCCTGAAGTTTGCAGACGACACCACACTCATCGGCCTCATTCAGGACGGTGACGAGTCTGCTTAGAGACAGGAGGTAAAAGAGCTGGCTGTCTGGTGCAGTCTCAACAACCTGGAGCTTAACACCCTCAAAACAGTGGAGATGATCGTGGACTTCAGGAGAAACCCCCCTGCACTCCCCCCACTCACCATCATGAACAGCACTGTGACTGCAGTGGAGTCATTCAGGTTCCTGGGCACCAGTATCTCTCAGGACCTGAAGTGGGACATTCACATTGACTCCATCGTAAAAAAGGCCCAGCAGAGGTTGTACTTTCTCCGTCAGCTGAGGAAGTTTAACCTGCCACAGGAGCTGCTGAAACAGTTCTACTCCACCATCATTGAATCCATCCTCTGCACTTCAGTAACTGTCTGGTTCAGCTCAGCTTCTAAATCTGACCTCAGAAGACTACAGAGAGTAGTCCGGACTGCTGAGCGAATCATTGGTATAACCCTCCCTTCTATTCAAGAACTGTACTTATCCAGAGTGAGAAAAAGGGCTGTCAAAATCACTCTGGACCCCTCACATCCAGCACACTCCCTCTTTGAACTGTTGCCATCTGGTCGACGCTACAGAGCACTGAGCACTAGAACGACCAGACACAGGACCAGTTTCTTCCCTCAGGCAATTCATCTTATGAACAGCTGATAATAACTGTGAACACACTACACTTTATATTTATATTTATATACACATACACTTATTTATCTAACACACATACTTAGTATACACTTAAATTTTGCACATAATATACATGTACATACATAACTGCATTTTGTAATATACCTGCCTACAATTGTCAATTTGTATATTGTCATTCCCTTTCTACTTACTTGTATTTTTTATTCTTTTATTATGTGTTTTATGTTCTGTCGCTGTCATTCTGTTGTACTGCGGAGCTTCTGTCACAAAAACAAATTCCTCGTATGTGTAAACATACCTGGCAATAAAGCTCATTCTGATTCTGATTCTGAAAAGTGTTTCCACATCTGAGATAAAGGCAGTCATAAGACCCCAGTGGAACGATGAGGATAAGCTCCTCAAAAAATGAAACCTGCCTGAATAATGAGGGAAGACACGTGCATGATTGTGTGATTTATAAATAAACACGAAGTACACTTAGTTTAACTCTCAGCCTGTTATTTTAGGTTTAAAGAAAATATTTTTTTGCATTGCTATTTGAGACATTCACTGTTCTATTGCAGTGGTTTGTTAGTAATTCTAGCTCTACAGCAGTTGTATTTTAATAGTATGTGGCAGATACACATTAAAGGGCAACAGAATTAAAAGCCCAAATAAGACAGACAATGCCACCCCCAAATTTGATTACATGGGAATTACTCCAAAAGAGAATAAAGCTCACAGGTTCAGTTCAGTGGGGTCAGGTATGAGACAAATTATACAAAAGATTTGTTTAATTTAACAATAATAAAAATAAAAACACAAAAGATGCACTACACATTACATCACAAAAACACTAGCAATAGAATAGTGCAATTCACAAACGACAATACATTACAAAATACAAAGATTGGGGATCAGGATCCAGATCCTCTCAGGAATAAGTCCCAAAACTCTCCTATAATAAAGAGAAAAAGGGCACAACAAAATCCACATCCACCACACGTGCACAAAAGCACAGACACATGCTCCTCACTATGGAGCCATGAAGAATACCACCACCAAGAGTAATAGGAAACAAATCCTAGTCCTTTTGCCACCTAAATCCTAAAAGAAGAATACACAAACACAAGATCAATCACTAATAAACATACACTCATTCCATACCCTTACACACCTCGTCAGACTGTAAAGGTGTAGAAACAGTCAAGGCTAAAAATCTAAACCTGTACCGCTTACAAGCGGTGTAATATACCAATTTATACTCACGCAAAAAAAATAAATAATAATAATAATTAATTAAATTCCTATACTCAAGTATTACATACAAATTAGAACATTACCCTTAGCAGGTGGCAACAATATAGAAGAGCATGCCACACCAAGGCCCAGGGGGACCTCAGCACAGCTTAAAAGCCAGCAAATGCATCAGTTAAGTGTATAAAAATACATGCGCACAATACATGCACACAATAATAATAAAAAAGGAAACAAATAATAATACCTTCATTAAATGCATACACATTTAAGCAAACCCAAAACAAAGGAAAAGAAACACACACGCACACACACAATTCAACATTTAAAAGGTTAGAAAACAACAACAACATAGTGGTCACAAAAAAAGTAGACTTCTGTACATTTATCATAATGAGGAGAAATACAGTAGCCTGATCAAATTACAGTCAGACAGTAGAGCTTCAGTCCGAAAGCAACGGGTTAAACAATCAGCCCATAACTACGAGCAGTTAAATAAACAAGCAAGATTGTCTTAAAGTCCAAGCTGATAGCAGCACAAAGTTTGCAAAAACGCACACAGCGGCAGGGCACACGTTCACCCCTTTTATAGCGTAGCTACTTAATGATTTACAAGTTAGAGCTGTGTGCGTTTTTGCAAACTTTGTGCTGCTATCAGCTTGGACTTTAAGACAATCTTGCTTGTTTATTTAACTGCTCGTAGTTATGGGCTGATTGTTTAACCCGTTGCTTTCGGACTGAAGCTTTGTCCAGCTTTGTCGAGTCCAAGTCAAGTCCAAGTCCAGGACTAGTCGAGACCGAGTCAAGACCGAGACCAAAGAGGTTTGAGTCCAAGTAAAGTCCAAAAGTTTCGAGTCGGGTCAAGACCAAGTCCAAATGAGAGAAAAAAGGGTCCGCTTCAAGACCACATACTTAACCTACTGATAATGTATGTGATGCGAGAGACAGCATATCTCCTATTCTAAGAAAATAATTGTACATTATTATTTGTAATGATCAAAAAGAATGTGCAAAGTAAAAACTCTGTAGGACAGGGGTCTCCAAACTAGATCCTGGATGGCCAATGTCCTGAGAAGTTTAGCTCCAACTGGCCTTAACAAACCTGGAAGATTTGTGTGTCTAGTAAGAGCTTGATTAGCTGGTTCAAGTGTGTATAATTAGAGTTAAAGCTAACAGGGGCGTCACACAAGACCCCGGGCCCTATGAATTATTTTTATGTACTTTATTTTCATTTTATTAACTTAATAATGCTGCTTTTGCTGACATTATGTCTGTGGTCAAAAATTTAAATGACTGATGCCTTGGTTCAGTGCACACACATGAAAAGGACGGGATATGACAAATGCGCGCAGCAAGGCTAGAAGGGATACGTTTGGCTCTAACTGGGCATGCGCACATAAATACAGCGAAAAAATTTTCATACTGTACTAGTGCTTGCATAGATTACTCGCCGCTGTCGGAAACAATCAACTACTCCGGCATACATTAACCATATTGAGCAAGTACGATGTGAATTTTAGAATTACAATATTGCGCGGAGCTGTTACTATATGACCTTATCTATGTTTCATGTAAAAATAAAATATGTAATGTAATAATTAGGGTTGTGCCTGAAGTCGAATACCTTATTCGGAATGGCAAGGATAATGGCTTAAAAAACGAATAACGGACAAGGAATAATTCTGCCTGAATACTCGGTGGAAGCTGACACAGTCTGGTGTTTGCTAGATAACTGGTGAGCCAGGGGATCAGCGCCAGAAGTGAATGAATGTAAACTTTATGAGTGAAAAGAGCGCAAATCAAACACTGCATTGTTGTCGGCTCTCTAAGCATCTCTCAGAAATCAGAGCGTTGCAAGAGTAATTTTACCTATAATAATACATCATAGCTACACGTTTTATTATTTGTATATATTTAAAAGGCAATGATTTAAAGCTTAGGCTATGATGTGATATGAATGAATGGAATAAGCACAGCGTGCTCATCAATCAAACAGCAGCGTTGCACGTCTCAGTCTCTCAAAAACCAAATCAGTTCTCTCTCAGGGGTATAGCTTAGATACGGATACATTGTCTACTTGTCCTACATGTTGGTATATTTACCTTTTGCTGGTTTGTGCGGCACACACACATCCCAGATAGCATGTAACCATTGAAACAATGTTGAGTCAGTGTTGATGTGTCAACGCTGATTACATTGAAATAACTTTAGAAAATGATGTTACTTTAACATCACTCTTGCACCCTCGGTTAATATTGAAATAATGTTCAGATTTCAACCACAAATCAATGGTGGTAATATTGCTTCAACATTACAAAGTGATGTTGTTTCAACGTCACTTTTGCACCCACATTCGAAACATTATTAAATTTGAAAACAAAAACATGCTCATAACATTGAATCAATATTCAACCAACTATATTAATAAAAAATTAAAAACACTGTTTCAATCACATTCTTTATTTTCCAGTCTTTGTTCTTTTAATTCATTTAACTCAAAGCACTCAATTCCATGTAAAAAAAAAAAAAACATCATACAGACTCAAAAGTAAACCAATAAACAAGTAAACCAATGAACAAAAAAGCAAATTAATTTGTATCTGGAGGCACCGACGGAACAGTTTCACTTATTTGAAGTGCAGTTCCGCCCACACACACTACGGTGCATGTCGGAGCCATTTCTGGACTACCTGACTATATTCATACTGGGAAACTTTTCCCACACCCATCTGCAAAGTCATAGCATCTAACAAAAGAAAAACAACAGGATATGAAATGTATGCAAGTTAATACATTAATGGAGGAACTGGAACAGGGAAATATTGGATGAAGTAAGGTCAATTTCTGGAAACACAAAAGGCAGAACGACCATTAAAATCATTGATAGTAATAACTCACCAAATATACAACAAAATGGTCAACATAGAACCACAAACCATTATTGTCCTTGCTTCACTGGATGCTAATATCTCCTCTGCACTCTCAAGCTCATCACTATTGTGCAGAGGGACTGAGACAGGCAACGGTTGCAGCGGTTGCTTTGAGGGCAAGGACTGTCTGAAGAATTCTTGACATTCCTCACACAGTTCCTTCACTTCTTTTACAAGTTCAGTTACAGTTCCAATCAACTTTTGTAAAGCAACATCTTGTGGAGAATAAAAAAACATTACAGGTCAAAACATATTTAACATGTATACTGTATAAGTAGGAAAACTTCTCTGCACTTGCCTTTCATTAACTCTCTTGCAGAATCCCTTGAATCTCCAACAAGAAAAAACTATTGCTAGTGAACAGACTCGCAGATTAGCAACCAAATTATATTTTAGGATAAAGTAACAGTATTGTATATTGGTGTAAACTGCCTGAAATTAGGAATCTGGACATTAAAATCAAAGCAAATATTGGTCTCATTGTAAAACTGCCTAAGCACTTCTGTAATGGATACCCTCATGATCCTTGGAAGATGGTTCTTGGCAGGGGTACATGGAAGGCAGGGCTGATGAGTCACTTGACTCAGTCAAGTATGGAGAACTGCTGCACATCTGGTCAGAGGACTCGGAGGGATGGTTAGGCAGAATTTGATTAGAGTGCTGGACAAAGGTCTGGACTCTGGAAGCTGATTGAACAGGAGCCTGCATTATATTGGAGACCGCAGTGAAATAGATTTTACATGTTAGCAAAATTACATTTTGGAATGTTAACATAAATGGAACAATTGCATATATTGTGCCAATCAGTCTTAGTTACATAACATCACTATTATACCTGGAAATAGAAGTCTAAGAGCTGGGCAGAGCTTTCTTTTTTTAACTTCCTCTTCTGTATCAGATGTGTTGTAAATGGGATTGTGTCTAATAGAGAAATAAAACTTCAGATACATCTAGGAATTTCATGTTATGATTATTATTTCCCCTTGTCATTCATTAATTGTGTTACCTGGATTTTCTTTTTTTAAACTTCTCAGTTTCTACTTCAGACTGAATGTCACTTGTGTTGCAGTTCTCCTGTAGGTTTCTTTTCAAACCCTTCTCAGCTTCTTCATATGTGGCTGCAAGTTATATGTTGTGAGTGTAATAATGTCCACAATAATAATTTAAATTCCAACTCATATTAATTTATACACTTACCCCGAATTGCAAGGTTCATAGGACAACCATTCCTCAGTAGGCAGCTCATATTTTTTCACTGCAGCCTGTATCTTGGCTGATTTCCAATCAGCCAGCTGTGTGGCACAATTTTCTGTGCCTCCATTTTGAAATTGAACGATGCACCACTGCTTCATTTTTACAACAAAATAACTCCCCTACAATACAAGATTAA
This sequence comes from Carassius auratus, assembly GCF_003368295.1. Classification (NCBI taxonomy): domain Eukaryota; kingdom Metazoa; phylum Chordata; class Actinopteri; order Cypriniformes; family Cyprinidae; genus Carassius; species Carassius auratus. The sequence continues at coordinate 52,680 of NW_020524842.1, read as the reverse complement.
AAAATCCCTACTCCATCTACCTTGATGATATTTCTTAAAATAGCAATGTGGCCAACTATTTGCACACAATTATCTCCTTGCACTATTGACAGAGTGTACTTTTCAGTGACAGCTTTTCTGAACTGTTTGCCAAGACCAAGGAGCACTGGACCGTCAAAATGTGTCTGACTTAAGTTAAGCACTCATGAGGCTTTGGTGAATCAGGACTTGGCATCTCAGATAACCTTTTCACAACTTGCTGTAAGGGTAAGTAAGGCTTGCGCAAAAGACGTTTTATTTGTCCTAAATAATTCTCAAAAGGAAATGCTGACACATTATCCAAAGAAACGATACTCTTCAGCCAGATGAGTGAGCTGGTGTATATTAGACTATTTCATGTTTACCATACAGTTGTCCAAAGCAAACAAATGAGACAAGCAATTCATGAGCACAATCAATCATCGCCTCTGGGGTTCCAGAGGATAAAAGCAAATGCATTGCAACGGAAAACAGCATAAAGTTCTCATACATTGGCATTTGAATGCTATTCCGAAGCACAAGAGGGCCTGGGTACAACATAGAAGAGTGCAGCTCAGTAGCTTTCCAGCGGACAATTTCTGATAACTCTCTTGGTTTCCGACTAAACTCAACCGGCGTGTAGGAACTCAGCAGCTTTAACTTTTCAGAAATATCAGCTACAGTTTGAGTGGACAACCTAGTAGTATGTGCTTTATCTCTGATCCATAAGTTCAAAAGTTTCCTAGTGACGCCTAGACAGCACAAGTACATATAATCTAATGGAATCATGGTAACCATTTTTACCAAGCCAGCTAAAGGAGAAAGTTTTTGGTTCAAGTGGTGGTCTTCATCAATCATATCATTAAAATCAGAATCCTTCCTCAACTTTGCATTAGTTTCTGGGTATGTGAATTTGATTTTGCCACTCACCTACTCAAACACATTTGTCACAGCCTGAGTATTACCATTGTGAGATTTTATTATTTTAACAAAGGCTCTGGCAGGGGCATCACACACAAAAGAGCTTACTTCTACCAATATGTTTTGACCATTGTAAACAATACCACCCGTAAGAACATCAGCTAAATCATCAATAAATGGCTTTAAGAACACAAATATGCACTTGGGCTTTTTCATACCACAGTAAAGGCCAACGAGAAAGGAATGTTTAGTATAGTCACAATTGACAATGGCAAGAATTGGCCAGAACTGAAGAGTACAGCTTTTGAAAAGTGGAAGGCCATCTAAATTGAACTGTACTTTAACTATTTTCAATTGTTCAGGCAGAATTAAGCTTTTCAAACACGACAATATCCCCTTTGCCAAGCCAAAATGATAATACCTTCCATCCTTATGATAGATACATGGGTTTGGGTCTTAAGAATTGTCCTGGCATCTGTGGGCAATTCTGGATGAAACATTCTCAAAATACTTAAAAGTGCACTGAGTGCAGCAAGTGAGACTGAGAAAGTTGAGGCCCAATATCACAAAGTCCTTAAAAGAAACTCACTCGTTGGAGCTTCTGACTCAGTATCAGAGTATCAACGTCTGATAAGTTGACTGTGTCATTATTAACATTGTGTATATTGGTTGGATGCCCCACCAGGGAACTCATCTGTGACTGAATCATTACAATCTGAACCAGCTGAGTCTATAACAACTTCAGGGTATTCAACATAATCTTTTACTGCTTCAACATGATTTTCTTCTGACACAGAATTTTGTGCACTGGTTTCATAGAATTGTTGTAGTATTTCTGACTCTGTGGACTTAATCATTGATTTCAATTTACGCCTCTTTGACCACCGTGAACGTGAAGTCATTATTGCTTGCAAGTGGTGCAACTGTTCAATTTGATAAAATCTGGCTCAGACTGTGTCTCTTTTCTTTACATACATAAAGTCACATACAAATATATCTAAAATATAACATTTACTTTTAACTATTTATGAATACAGACAGAACATGATTTTAGTATCACGGATTTAAACTAATCTAAACTCTATTACGGTTTCAATATATTTTACATTTATTTAGTGCTTTGAACATTTGCAAATGGAAGAGCTATAATACACAAGACTTCAGTATGTTGACGGTTTGTAAATGTTATGGCACCTAATTTACCAAGAACCTATTTATTGTAGCAAGTGAAATGTTCTGAATTTAGTTTGTGGGAACAGCTTAATTATAAAGCTGTTTCATTAAAGCTGCAGATTTACCTAATGTTAAACCATTAATCTATTTGAATATCACATGAAAACATCTTTGATTTTGAGTTGTACCTTTTAGAACTGTTACGTTTGATACTTTTTCAGGAATATTCATGTTTACCTAATAAATCTGCTAGCAGGAGATGGGATACAATCCAATCTTGTGACAAGCAGTTATGCTGTGGACTACAACTCAATGTATGATCAATGTCAGCATGATTAAGGGTGCGCTTCTCTTTTCTTTAATTATCCATCCTCATTAGCCTTAACCCCTCCTACTGAATGCCTTGGAGTAATTGTAGAGTAACAGAAACATAGGCTATGTCAAGTTTAATGTTCATGCTTATTAGCTCCTAGAGATCAGCTAAATATTGTAGAATTTTATCTAACAAGGCTTAAGATGAATTGGAGATAATTTTTCATCATCCACTTCCATTTTGGCCCTTGCCTTTAATCAAAATATCAATGATGATTCAACATGTTTTGGATGAAAACACTACATTGTATCCCCATGTTACTGTGCAATTTATTTCAACACTTTTTACTTACTTTGAAAATGTATGTATGTTAGTAGATTTAGTAACAATAAATAAAATGCAAGTAAAAAGCATGCTAAAAACAGAAATTAATTATATGCACCATTGTTTGAAACTCAGAGAGGTCATGCATGTCAAGACTTCCATATAGGACGCACCTTGTGTTTTCTCTCAATTAGGAAGCATCAATGAACTATTGAGAAGCCCACATGCAAAACCAAAATGGGCGTATACCAATTAGTGCCAATTTTCAAACTACAATTGGTTTTTCAACCATTTTTCAAAAGACTTGCTAAAATCATGAGGGCCCACCCCTAAACCAAACCCCCAGTGTATTAAAGCAAATGAGGTAACACCATTGAAAGTGCACATCATAAACTGAAACACCCCACTGATTGGGAAACACCCAGTAGTGTTTTGCACAGATACATGCCTGCAAGATAGTGTGCTCATGAACTAAGACTCAATGTTAGTTCAATGTCACTGTCTTCACCCATGTGTGCTGTTCCCTTTCATCAAAATTTCAATGCTGATCCAACACACTTTAAACATTGAAATTGTGATGTCAACCAAAATGATGGTTTGGATCAAAACTCAACATTGAATCAATGTTACCATGCTGTCTGGGATCTGTTTAGTTTAGTTTATTAACATTAAGACTCGCTTAAAGTGTTCTGCGTAATGAAAATGTGCGCATTGAATGGATTCAGTCGTGTTCAAATGATCACTAAACGTTTGTCATGACTTCTCTCTGCTTGCATGATAAATATTATTTTAGAAATTAATAATTATTTTAGTTTAACACGACATACTTGTTCAGTGATAACTACGAAAAAAAACAATACAAAAAGTCATAACGGCTTTATCAAGTAACTGTACGATGTTGTATCTGAATGCACATTAAAATTTTAATAAGTCATAATTATAAAGTTTTTAAATTTACATTAACTTTTCAGGTTGCAGTAAGTGCACTGCTGGTCATGCACATATTTTCCATTTATTCTTTGCTGAAACATGGTTGCCCAGCAACAGCAGATGCCACTGGAGCTCAAGCGCAGATTACAGAGTGCTTTGGAAATAAGGAGAGCTGCGTGCCTAGGATACATTTTTTATTTTAATTTTTGGCTGGACTCGGCCGAGACCAACTAGAAGACTTGGCGAGTCCAATGGCCAAGTCCGAGTGCAAATGCAAAGAGTCCGAGAGAACAGAAAAATGTTGAGTCCGGACTCGAGTCCAAGACCGGACTCGAATACTACAGCCCTATTACAAGTTAACTAGTGTTTAACCAATTACATAGTTAATGCATACTGCCACAAGTACTTCAGAAGTATTGCAGTAAACGACATCGATGCAGTTTTTTACATATAACAAAAACTGCAATAATTTTTTGTAAAGGTATAGAAACTGCATAAAATTAAGTATTAACCTCCTGAGACCCTGCGACCTCAAATAAGGACATTACATTTTTGTCTGACCCAGTTAAAAAAATATATTCAAAATATATGAATGAAACAAATGTATTTATGTACAATACTGTCTCTATCTTCATATGGGGATTAAAATTTGACATTTTATTAATAGTAGCACTCTAAGACATCAGTTAATTTGAAGCACTTTTTTGTTTGAGGACATTGATACTATATAACGTTATTTTTTCTACCATGTGGTTAGCTAAACATGGGAATATTTAGATGGATCTAAAGCATTGAAAAAACAACAACATCTGTCTGTGTGTGTGTGTGTGTGAGCAGAATAAATCATGGTAAATCATTGTAAATAATACTACAATATGGTTTATCAAGGTGATTCATGCTATAATCCTGGTAAATCTTTCTAGTAAATATCGGATATTGGCAGATAGGCCTACTCAAACCTCAGCTGAGTATGTTATTACAGCAAAACTTTCATTGTCAAGAGCAGAACAATTGCTCATGGCAATTGCAAACAACTCTGAGGTGCAGGACCTCTCAGATGGGGAAGATAATGATCCTGCTGTGGACGCAGTCATTTTACAAGATGTTGACCTCATGGATGAGCATCCTGATTTTTTGCCAAACGATTGATTCATCAGGAGATGATTCCGGTTACAAGTACACACCACCTAATGCAGCTGAAGATACTGACTCTGAGAATGAAAGTCAGCCAAATCACTCACAAGTGCACAGACATGGACATAAACAACAGCATATTGAGAATGATGAGCTGGATGAGGAAGATCAGAGACATGGAGAGCCCAGACCAGAACCAAGGAATGCTGGACATGGAGAACGCTGGTGGTCTGCTCCATTTAGACCAAATTTGGTCCAGTTTCAGGATTGAGATGATGGACTGAAAGATGAGTGAACAGGTTGGCAGCCACTGGATTATGTGGAGGAGTACATTGACTCAGACCTGATGAAACTCATTGCTGACTGCATAAATGCCACGTCACTGGGTAACAGTGGGAGATCTCACTTAACTTCGGTAGATGAGATTTATCACTTTTTTGGAGCAGCTATCTTAATGTTTTGCATGCCTTTTCCACAGATAAGAATGTTTTGGTCCAATGCCCTACAAATCCCTGCCATTAGTAACACAATGTCACGTGATTGCTTCTTCAAACTTAGGAGCCATCTGAAAGTAGTTATTGAATATAATGTATCAGAAGATAGGAGAGAAACCGACAAATTCTGAAAGGGGAAGAATGATTTGTTATACACTGATTCAGACACTGACGGGCAGACCAATTGCTTTAACTCAGTGGTCACCAACCTTTCCAAATGTCCAAATGTAAACCAAGATCTACCACTTGCAAAAAATTATATAAAAAAGGCCAAAATGTAAGTATATAACTATAAAAACTGCCAACTATAATTCAACATTTTCAACAGTAATATAACTAAGTATTTCCACAGGCTTATTACTCGTATATACACACAATAATCAGTCAATTACAGGCCTAAGTACTATTTCACTTTTGTCATACTATTTGTATAGTTAAATAATTTGCTAGTGACTAACAGGCAACACGCATAAATCTTCTCACTGCGCGCGTGCTCGTGTCCTCTGGCTCTTAAATGTTTAAACTGACAAAGCTTAAATGAGTTTCAGATATCAGCACCCAGGTGATGACGGAATAAATTACCTACAGCATTCGCGTTGAACAAGAGTGAATGATTTGTCCAGGTTTTTTTACCCCTCTCATGTTTTTGTAATGTCTTGGAAGCCAAAATGCGCTTGCATCAACATAAACATTTATTAGCTGAACCCTGAACCTGTTTTTTTACGTGCCATTTATAGCAAGTCATATTACAGATGATATTGCAGATGCTTTGTCAGGTTTAAGTTGAAGCGCGTGCGGAACCGTGTGTGGTTGAACCGAACTTTTTTTTTTTTCAGCGAACCGTGACAAACCCTATTACCACAATAATCAATCCATTACAGGCCTAAAACAATCATGCCCGAGCAGACGGATATAAGTATATCTCATCACATCGGCACCCGCGTCTAAATCAGTTGTATGGTCTGGTTTTCAGTCTAAAACAGTTGCGTCAAGTAAAAATGTCTCATATGTTTTGGGAGGTGCGCGCGCAGTCAGTGGAGGCTCGCGCTGCAGTGCCAGGCGAAAGTATAAAGAATTCAAGCGGTTGTTTCACAGACATTATATGTTAAAGGCTATTTGATTGGACAGATATACCCATCTCCCTCCCCTAGACACAATTTACTACACACAATAGGCTCACACATGGTTCATTTTAAATTAATAAATAATAATTAATAAAAATATAGATTTTTTTTCTAAGATTTTGAAAAATCTTCGCGATCGACTTAAAATGCTTCCAAGATCGACGGGTTGGTGACTCCGGCTTTAACCATTCATTATAATGAATCGGCTCAAAGGAGTCATTAGGTCGTGAGTATGACTTTAGTGGATGTGTTGTGTGGGAATCCTGGCTGTTAGGAAATTTTGACTGCAATTCACACCCAGCGGTAATTCAGCAAAAATATTCTCCGAATGCACCACGTGAAACCCTCTCTGCTGGCACACAAGTTTGTTGTGATCGCTTCTTTACCACCATCCAAGCAGTTGACCACTTGCTGAAGGATGATATTTATCTTACTGGTAAGTGATGAAGGGCCAAGTCAAACAAGCAATGAACAAGTTTCCCGATGAAAAAACCGTGAAACACCAAGGGAGAGGTGCCGTCTACGCAGTAACCAGGGCAGATGGGAAACTATGCATGGACGACAACAAGCCAGTTGTGATGCTCTCCACTGTTCACTCAGAGCAGCCAGAAAATACTTGCCAGCGATGGTCCAAGAAGGGAAAAAAGTATGTGACTGTGACAAGACCAAGCATCGTGCGCGAGTAAAACTCAAAGATGGGAGGTGTAGACATGTCAGACAGAATGATGAGCTACTACCAAATGTCTGTGCGGACGAAGAAGTGGACAATTCGCATGCTGATCCCAGTGGGCACCTTGATGTCAATTTGACGTCAAATATTAGACAAGATTTGATCAAGATGCTGCAAAACATAATTTCAAAGTCAGATTATACATCAAGTCCTTCCAGTGGTTAATTGGTGAAAATATTAGGTTCATCCCATACTGAAATTGATTATGTAAGTATATGGGCCAACATGTTTGACATTGAGTTGACATCAAATCAACATCGTGTTATAGGCGTTCAGTTGATGTCATATTGACATCACATTGATATCAACCCAGCGGGCAATTGATATCAAATAGACATCAAATTGACATCAAACATAGTCATCAAATAATTTTTTTTTTTCTTCAAAATGCATCCATTCGGCATGTCATATGTTGTTTGATTTGTGCATGACTTGTAACTTCTGGGACTTCTGTGGTTAAAAACATATAAACAACAACAACAAAAAACTATTTATAAAATGTAGGCATAAATTACTGACAATGAAAGAGGTGAATATATTATATTTTAGCAAAAATATACTGATTTGCTTAATTACAAATAAAAAAAATTATGCAGCATTTTTGCTGTAACCGCACATTAAGTAAGTGTTGGTGCAGTGGATAAGACACATGCCTTTGGTGTGAGAGACCCGGGTTCGAATCCACTGTGACACACCAATGTGTCCCTGAGCAAGACACTTAACCCCTAGATGCTCCAGAGGCGTGTGACCTCTGACATATATATAGCAATTGTAAGTCGCTTTGGATAAAAGTGTCAGCTAAATGAAATTGTAATACCAAGTGTATACGGTATTACAACTACATGTTCATTTAAGAAAAATGTACAAAATTCTGATATAAACCAGTGCATTTAATAAAACACATCTTGTCATTATTCTTGTGGTCTAGGACATCAATGTGTTAAAAATGTTTTTAAAAAATGCAAATCAAATGAATGTCAAAAATTGACGGCAATTTAATGTCAAGTTTTGACATCGATTTGATTTGCATTTTTGACCAGTTCTTTGATGACTATGTTTGACGTCAATTTGATGTCTATTTGACATCAATTGCCCACTGGGATGCATTTTATGGATCTTACCCTTGCCAACAGCTGGCTGCTGTATATCGCAGAGATAATCAGGAATATGGCACCCCAAGGAAATCTATCATGAAGTTTCTTGAGTTTCACGTGGTAGTGGCCATGTTTCAGGCTGTTTACATTTTATGTAGGCTCTGATGTTTACATTTTCAAATAAACTGTGAAAATGTGTCAAATTAACTTTTTGTACCTATGTGTGTCATACAGTAAGATAGACGCACTATACTCGTATGAAGACATTCATTTTTGAGAGAACTACTTATTGTATTAAGTTGAAATTTAGAATTTTTACTAATTAGGACCTTCTGGACCCAACAGCAAATAATATTTCAAAAAGTTATGATCGATCCACTGTCCTCACATGAGGATATATTTTTCTGCAAAAACTACTTCCTGTACAAAAACACATTTTAGGTATCATACTTATTAGGTCATACACATCCCAAATAGCAAGAACAATTATAAAACTCTCGGGTCTCAGGAGGTTAAAGGAGACGAAAGCTGCCCTAATCGGCGGTGGATGCTGCTGACCCATAATCATGCTCCTAGCTTTGTCACAGAGATAGAGACTGAGAGATAGAGAGAGGGAGAGAGAGAGAGAGAGAGAGGGAGAGAGAGAGAGAGAGAGAGAGAGAATCCTCCTGAGCATGAAGTTTCAACACTCTATCTTGATTCTGATGAGAGGAACTGGGTGTTGCCCCCCCAGTACTGCTGGCTGAGGGGATAAACGGACTGTGATAAATGGAAACAACTGGTCTGAACAACAGAAGAAGACTTCGAGTATAGGCTAATAATTCAAAACCCCTCGTAGTTTTTCTTTAAATTATTCCTTCTACAAGATCATTTCTGTTTGTTAATAGCTACAGGAAGACGTGCTGCCTAAGAAAGATAAATTTAGAGCAGTGTTGTTGCATATGCAACATAGTTTGACCGGCTCTGATTGAGACGGTACGAAGTTAGTTTCGTTTTACATTACTCCGCGAGTGTGTGTGTGTGTGTGTGTGTGTGTGCGTGCGTGTGTGTCTCCTCAGTTTACCGGGGTGGCTCGAATCATTTGAGCGCAGTTGTTTTAAGACTGTCACGGATTCGCTCCCTCGCTCGTTCAGTGGCACTTACTGGAGGTGACAACAACTGTGTGAGGGTCTTGATCAGTGCCTGAAATATGTTTTCCCGTTGCTTCTTTACGATGACTGTTGTTTATTTTCTTCTCAGCAGTGGGACAAAAGGTAAGCACCTCTTTAGAACATGTCTGATAATTTATCAATTTGCCAAAATGTCGTGGTTTATAACTGGTAAACATAAATGCATAAACTTTTATTCATAATAGCTATACATGGTATGGGTTATTATAGCCAGAGTGAGAAGTAATCTGATGACAGATAGCTTAGTTTAGGGTAGATAAAGCAAACAGATTCTACTGCATTCTCAAATCAAATAGGCTATACCATATTATGAAGGTCATTTAATGCCTAAAATATTTGCTTACACAGCGTAAGATGTGTGTACGTGCACAAGATCGTAGGAGTAAATTACATTTGCATGTAATAGAAGCTTTGTAACGGTGTAAATAGCGTTTCAAGCTTAAGAAAAAAATATTTGCCGCTTGTTACTGTTACTTGTTAGTGTAATTCATGTATTGTGTAACTGCAGCTTCTAACGCAAAATAAATATGATCTGCATTCTTATGAATTCCATTTTTCTGCCCTTACACTTTTGGCACGTTGGTTTCGCTAAAACACGGTAGCCTAATGCGAGATTTCAAGCTTAAAAACATCAGTTTAAAGAACTGCAAAACAGATCGACTGAAATAATAATAATAATAATAATAATAATAATAATAAATAATAATTATATATATATAATTATTATTTATTTATTTGTGTTACTTTACAATTTTGTAATTTAAGGGGATTTGACTAAAATATTACTAAACTATGTATTATCTCTTACATATTTGGAACTTTATTTAAAAAAGTTGTATTGTTTTATTTTGATTTGAAGTAAGTTTTTTGCGTTAGACAAATCTGGACACAAATAAAGCATGTTGTTGCTCATACTTGCTTCCTATAATAACTTCATCAATCACATGAAAGTAATTAGAATTAGAAAAAGGAAAAAAAAATACACAGTTTATCATTTAGCCATCCATTTTGCCACTAATGCACCCTTTCAAACTCATCATTGTGACCTATATAAACGGGGATGGCCCTCCCTTCATACCCGGCAACAGAACCTCCAAAATTACATTGACTCTTGTTCCTGCTGACAATCATTAATCATATTTATACACACATACTTAAGCACTTAACTGTTTATCTTTTTTTCTTTGTTGTCTATCTTTTTTAATTCAATTACTTGTTCTATGTGTCATGTGTTTGACTATGTACAGTTGTACCTTATGTTCATTCCTGTAGCCTCTTGGCCAGGTCATGTTTGTAAATGAGAAGTGGTTCTCAAACAGTTTACCTGGATAAATAACTGAATAATTATTGAAATTTCCAAATATACAATTGAGTATTAAATACCATTAACAGAGATATGCAAGTTAAACGAGTAAAAAAAATAATAATAATAATCACCCCCTCACAGTTGTCACGAAGGGCAGAATTAGCTATAAAGATCAAATGCTGATTCCCTTTTGAAACCCAAGGAAGATCAGTGGGCTCCACTGCTTTGGAAAGGCCAGAAGCGAGTCCCGCTGCCTCAAATGGACATCAGCGGGCTCCGAAACGCCTTCCAGACATTCAAGACATTACTTCTTCAAGAACCAGACCAGGAGAATGGCAGAGCAGGGGAAGGGATGGAGGACCGTGTTTGTGTGATGGAGGGGACCTGAGGACTGAGGCAGAGGCTGCAGGACGGGAACCCAGGGCAAAACCAGAGGCCACCACAGCGGTGCGTGTGGAGCTGCAGCTGTATCAGGCCCTGCCACCTTGGAACAAGCAGTGACGGGCTCTGCTGCTTCTGAAAGGCCTGAAACGAGCCTTGCCACCTCAGAGGGAACATCAGCAGGCTCTGCCTCTCCAGGAAGGACAGAAGGCTTTTAAACTTTGGCTGGGACGATGCTATTTTGTGACAGGAGACATATGCTGCCTAATTCCGAAATTAAAAAAAAAAAAAAAAAAAAAAAAAAAAAAAAAAAATTAACCTCTCTCTAGAATTTGTTCTAGACAAAACATTCAAGAAATATTCCACATGAGCAAACACTTTAATTTGCTTTTGGTCACCACTTCATTAAAACTATTAAAGTTTAATATAAATATAGTGTTTGATGCTATAAATGTGTTTTGCTTTTAATTATGTCAATGTTTTAATCTTTTTCAATGTTCCTAATGATGTGATGATGATTTATGGTCACCAGCCACAAGCCCTGTGAATGTGAGCGTGACTGTGGATGTCGTCCCTGTCGCTGGACGTCTTGAGGTTACTTTGGCAACCTGCACAACTTCTAGTACGAAACCTGCTGCCGAGGTGTCATGGAATTTGGGCGCTTTATCTGATTCTGTGAAGGTATCGACAAACACTGAGAAACATTTAGATGGGACGTTCACAGTCACAAGCAGTCTGATTGCAGCTCCAACGGTACAGATGAATCAACAACATGTCCAGTGTTTGATCAAACATGTTACGATGAAAGAGGAACTACAAGTTGATCACAAGATCACTGTACACTGTAAGTGGCATGAGCCTTTACAAGATAACCTAAATATTTCACACCCTTAGCAAATTGTCTTGTGTGCTTGCTACTGCAGTGTCATTAAACAGTGTGTGTAGACATCTGATTCTGACAAAGTGCATCAGGTTTCAGTGGGTTCTCTGTCATTTAAAGGCCACTTCCTGCCTTAGCTTGTTAACAGTAATTGATAATTAAATAGTAATAAGTTCCATTAAAATGACAAAACCACAAACAGAGGCCCTTTGGATAAAAATGTGATTAAAAAAAGTTTAAGCATAAATAATATTAGTAGTTTTTATTGTGGCAAAAGATTGTTATTTATTCATTTAGTATTACCTTGTGAAAAAAAGCACACTTTAGCATACATTTAAAAAGAGTTCTTATTACAAAAAGAATAAAATTTTAGTGTGAACAGAATAATATTTGCAGACAATTAACAATGTTTATTTATAAAATGTATACTTACTGGAACAATTTCTTTAAAATATGGTTAAATTGCTTAAAAAATCTACGGTAATCCAAAATGTACAATGTCTTTTCTATTTAGACTTGTAGGTCATGTATTTAAATATGCAATCATACATATGCATGAATGAAATAGCAGTTTGGTGCTCTTGAATATATTAACTTTAAATAGTATCACAATTGTTGATTTATCTGTTTATCCAGGAGTTGACAGATGTATTTGATTTATTCACTGATTATTGCCTTATCATTTGAAATTATTACACAAATCTACAGAAGCAAAGTTCAGTTTTGGCAGTTAGTGGAGACTTGGTAAACCATCTGAATTTGTCTAGAATGATTGTAATTGGCATAGAAGTGAACTCTTTGCAGTCATGCGTTTGTGTTTCTGTGTTTTAAAGATCCACCTCAGCTGGTCTATGTGACACCTTTCAACAATCGCTCTAATGCTGAGGTGTATCAGTGTGAGGCAGATGCCAACCCTTCAGCCACACACTTCAGCTGGCACAGGTATAAAATCTAACATGCCACAAAAATATATATATATATATATATATATATATTAATAATAATGATTTATAATTCTAATGGAATCATCTTTGAATCAATAGTACTTAAAAATCATAGCATAAAAAAAAAAACTAATAGAGGATGTTTCATTATATTTCATCAAACATTTGAAGATTCTGCGAGATGTAGCAACTGCAGATCCTTGCACACTTAACATGTAATACATGCCAAAAAATTAAGCAATACAGACACAAAATAGGAAGTTGGAAACGCCAGCTAAGAATATACCTCAAAAAATGGTGAGAGTGATCTATAAATGTCAAGATCAAATCATCGAGGTTAATTTGCATTTATTTGGTTTGCAGATGTTCTTCACAAACTTACATACAGAATACTGTATGTGCAAAACATACTAGGTTTAGTTTTGAAATTTTGGCCCTATACTCATTCTTTTGGCAGTCTGACTTTGTATTCTTTGCTCTTGTTCATGGAGTAGCACACACCAGACAATCCCTAACAATGACATTAAAGCAGAAGGAAATAAACTCTACTTCTTGAAACGGACGTCTGACCTCAGTGGCCTGTATATCTGTGAGGCTTCAAACGAGTACGGTAAAGGAATCGGCTCACTCTACTGGCAAAAAGGTCGGAAGTGAAAGCTTGTTTGCATGTTTGGATGAAGGAAGATACGCCAGTTTGTTTAGACTACAGTGCTTATCATGTTATCTCTTTTTTAGGAGAAAAGACGGAAGACAATCATTCTGAGCTCTGAGTCCTTTATACTGGATGCAATTCCATATTTTCTCAGTGTCATCAGAGTCCCTTTAAGGAAATTCAGAAATAAAAGCTGGCGGCAATTGTATTCTTCTTCTTAAACCCAAATTATATTTACAAAATATTTTTCAGGAAAGCAAAGATAGTCCACATGAACATTGTAGAGCTGCTCTTTTAATTCACAGTGCCTATCAACAACGTGACTTTTAACTGAAAGGAACAATAACATATTTCCATATTGAGCATTATGCTTTCTCTGTATGTATGAGTGGACCGTCTGCCCTGCATAGATTCTTAACATTATATTTTATTAACTTATTTATTAAATTATTCGTACGCACACACACACACACACAATACGATATATATATATATATATATATATATATATATATATATATATATATATATATATATAATATTTATACTAGCAGATATAGAAGGAATTAAATTTTAGAATGCCTAAGTTTGAGGGTTGTTAAACTATTTTATTTATCATTATGAAACACTGACAAACATTAACTGACAAACAGTCAGAACAACTTCATGGGCGCAATTATTGGTCTCCTTTCTGGATTTCAAGTTGAAAAATATATATTTAAAATTAAACTTGAGTAAAATAAAAGTTATGCCTGAATAGAAGTCAATATGAGTGTATATATATATATATATATATATATATATATATATATATATATTTATATATATAAAGGCTCTCCTTGCAATTTCATTGCTGGGATTTTTTTTTTTTTTTTTTCATTGATGGGATTATTTTATTTTTTTTTTTTATTTTTACTGCTATTAGTAGAATCCTCATTAAATATTTATTACTGTTGTTCATTGGATCCGGTATATATCCCAGGTATAGAATATCGTGTTCTAAGATGTCCTGTATAATTGCATGTAGTTCTTCTAAAAACACCTTTAAAATTGCACAAGACCAAACAGATATGTACATGTTCAGCTGATAACATCACACATTGCCTCCAGCAAAATACTTGACTTGTTTCTCCAGTTTGTTTAGCTGTCAGTTTTGGAGTTATAATGAAGTGTATTGTAAGCTCTGGAATTGCTGTAACACATGTATGGATGTATGGATCTACTTTTCTTTTCGCCATTTTCCTTAGAGTTGTATTTCATATATTGGATACAGGATATTTATGCTTTCATAAATATGCTTTTCAGAGGGGGGTGTTCGTCCATCTTTTATTTGCCTTGTCATAACAATGTCGAACTTTCTCCAGGTTATGGGTCATATTAATTTCTTAAAATCTTGAATTTACCCTGTTATGTGATTGAGAATGCAGTTATTCCCTTGCGAGCCCAACTGAAACCTTTTATTTAGCTGGCCAACCTAATATCCTCAACTGGTGTTCAATTCTAGTTTACATTTCCTTATCAGCTTGTAGCATTCATCTAGTTACCTTTTTGTCAGCTGACTTTTCAGTTATCTGTGTTAATGTTATATTATCACCTAGAAGTGACTGAATAGGGATTGGTGCTTGAGACATTTTTAGTTGTTTCCATTTTGAGATATAGCTAGAATCGCACCAACAAACTAAATTTCTCAACTGAGCAGCACTAGTCTTGCAAGAAAGGTAGGGACCTTCTCCCTTTTTCTTTTGCTAATTGTAAAGTTATGAATTTAATCCATGTTTTCCCAATTTTTCCTGTTCCAAATAAATCCTTAAATTATTCTTTCCCAATCATGAAACTGTTTCAGAGGAATTTGAACTGGAAGGCCTAGAATCAGTAGCATCCGGGGTACTACAGTATATTCATTTTAACAGATTCTATTATTTTACTCATATCTAGAGGAAGTAATTTCCATCTATTCACATCTGTTTTATTGTCTTGTTTATAATTTATTTTATATAAAAAAATTTTGTGTAACTGCCCCTAAATAGTTAATACCCTGAAAATTATATTTAAAATTTTGTTACTTATTCAAAGCCTGAGAAAGAGAGAAATTAATGTCCAAAATGTGTGTTTTGTGTATGTTCAATTAGTAACCAGAAATGTTCCCAAATACCTTAAGGGAGGACCACAGTTTTGGTATACAATAATCAGGGTTACACCGATATTTCAAGAATTGTCAGCATAAATGTTGATCTCCTCTTCTACACTTTTAATAGTTATACCTTGTATAAACATCTTAGTCCCCTAGTAACTTAGGTCCAAGTGTTAATGATCAAAAGGGGCGTCCAACTCACCAGGGGTTTGCCTGTAGATGCACACAAGAGGAGGATTTGTAAGTGTCACCAGGAAACGCTCCATGTTAACTTGAGATGCATTAGGTATCACTTGCACAGGGGGATTTCTACCACAAGTACTAATTAAAGTCATGACTGATATGTCACTATATGGAGGAAACAGCACTGTACAAATTTCAATCACCGTAAATAGAATTGAGATTTTAATCATAACAACAATAAAGACCAAACCAACGTGATCTCATGAGAATACGTGTGTATTGTTACGTTAAATGTGGTTCTACCACACGTACATTTACTTATGTTTTCATGCACATAAACACATACATAACTTTAGGAACCAACCAACAAGAACTAAACAGACAGGGTTTATAAACACATGTGATGCAATCAGATAGAACAGAAACAGGTGTGGAGTAATCAATTAACTAAACAAGAAAAGGAACATGACCAAATAAGGAAACTCAAAAGGAACAGAAGTCCACAACTGTGACAATATCACAGTCACAAATATTTTCACACTGAGCATTGATTTGACCTTTGCTCTCATTATGTGCACACAGTTCATTGAATGTTTACAGCAACAGTGCCTATAGCTGGTTTCCAGTTTGGCTTGTTTTGCACAATGCACATGCCAACTCAACTACAGGTACAGGGCCACATCAAAAGTGTGTCTTCTGTATGATATTTAAAACATTCATCCTGGAGAAGTTGCTCATGGAGTAATAAAATAACTTATAAAAATAGTTTTAAATAATTTATACCATGATCACATTCATATATATTATAATGGAGAGGAATACTCTCATGATGATTCAGTATGCATTGGTTCAAAACAGAAAAGGAATCAAAAATAACAGATAGAACATATTTTTCTTCTGTTTGTGTAGAAGTCTTCAATGAGAACATTAACACTCCATTTTAAGCACATTTACATGCCCAGTATTTATCAGTACAAACTAAAATGATCAATTTTATGTATTTTTGATTTAACCATGTCAGCAGCAGTGGCTACAGGGGGCGTAGTTAATGGGGGGAGGTAACCAAATCCATCAGTTACAACCCCCCCCCCCCAATATTTCAACATGAAAATCACAGCAGATCAAATTAAAAATATGTAGAATTCGACCCCATTGGAACTCAATTGAGACAAATGAAGCCCAGTTTTAGCGTTTTTTAGCACTTCCGTTTCTGACCTGCAGACTCAAACGAAGCTTGACGACGTCAGCAACCTGTCTGCCAGATGTTAATCTTCTAAGTGGCTGTGCGTGCAAACTGCCATCGTTAATCTTGCAGAGACGGCGAGCTTGAGCGGGGAGTTCTTTGGCGTGAGTGAGCAGGAGTAAGTATTCTGATTAATTATTTTGTATAGTATTTTAAAATGTAACGCCAGTACGCCATATTAAGTTAATTGCCTGCGAGTTTCTCCTCCTGTCTGTACGGTAATGCGACAGAGACCCAAGTGGTTATGACGCAATCGTTAGGCTATTTTTTACAAAAACTGTTTACACGGGGCCAAAATGTAACATAGAAGGTAATGGAGCCCTTTATACATTGTCGTGTATATTTAGAAATAAATAATAGACAAACGGAGTCTTTAAACGCCTCAGATGTAAAGTTATTCGCTGTCAAAGTGAGGCCAAAATGAATGGGAGTCAATGAGTCTAACGCAAGTGAAGTTCTGCTAAAAGATGGCAGCCCCCCGCCCGACTTCAACTTCCGGTCGAGTTCCTTGCCCCTTGGTTGGGAGAGCACACGGGTAACGTTAGCGCCAAAAATGAAGAGAAGCGCGGCACAGCGGACTATATTTAACTGCTGGTCAGAGAGGGATGCAAAAAAAAAAAAAAAAAAAAAACATGCAACGTTACTGAGAATGAGGTATGGGGATATTGTGTAATAGCTAGGTACAAACCACATATATTTTTAGCTAGCTAATCCATTGCAATGTATTTAGCTATAACTATTAGTATAACAAGTTATCAAAGCAGCTGTCTGTTTTGCTAGTTTATTTTTCAATAGTGTCCGTAATTATCAATGACAAAAGTATTCACATCGGTGTTTGTTTTCTTCCTAAATTAATCTGACTTTTGAACGAATTGGATGAATGAACGATTTAAGTGGCTTACTTATTAAAACTTTCAATACTTAATTTCTTTCTTTTGCTAATCTCTACTATGTAAGAATTTTATGAATGATGATTATACACACATTCCATAACGTTATGAGGTGTATAATCTCTAAACATGTTTTTATAATAGATTCGAGGTAAATATAGCAGCAGGGTAGAAAAGTCAGCAGAGGGACTTTGTAAAGTTAGGCTATACATTAATGCCTTTAATGTTTTAAAGACTCCAGTAAAACAGCTGTATACTAAATCAAGTTCCTAAAGCTGTCAAGAAACCATTTTTTCATTCCGGCTTTTCTCTATCACAGTGAAGAACAGGGAGAACACAACAGACAGGCAGCTCTTTCAGATAAGCGGGTAAGAAAACAGGGAGGGGTACAGAAATGTTCAAAAATGTTTGATCATCAGATTATTATACATCTTTAAAACTATGCTGTGATTTTTGTGAGTTTTATTTAATGAGGATTACTTGGTCAATTAAAAATAGTCAATTTTTTTTTTTTTTAAATAGATATTACGAATAGATTGTATACAGTGCAGTTTAGTATTTTGTAAGTTTTTGGTGTTTTAGTTGTATGTCTTAGTGGTTTGTTCTTATATCAGATGATTCAGATCCAATGTGAAAGTAGCAGCAGATTAAACCAATCAAAAGAAGGACAGGAAGAACATCTGATCATATTTGATGGAACTTATTTGTCTTCGTTATGTTGACATTGGTTTTTATGCAGTGACAGAAACTACAGGAGAGAGTCTTGCAAAAATGGCAATGGATGTACTATCTCGATTACATTTGCCGTTATCTGGATTGCGTGGCCAGACATATGATGGTGCAGCCAAATACTGTCTGGCTAATACTCAGCACAGGCTGTAATTAAAAAGAAACAGTCTTTATCTTTATATGTACACTGTGGAGCACATTGTGTAAACCTAGTTACCCCAAAGGCATGTACAGCTTCAAAACTGCTGCGAAATTCTCTTGACTGGGTGCATCAGCTAGGAAATCTGTATAGCCTGTCTGGTAAATTCAAAGAAAAGTTTAACCAGATTGCTAGGGCAGATTATGGTATCGCAAGCCCTCTAAAGCCTCTCTGTCAAACACGATGGACAGTACGACACCAAGCTGTAACATCTGTTCTCAAGCAGTATGATTCTGTGCTCACTTCCTTAGAGGAAATGTCAAACAGTAATGCTCCTAGTGCAGCCACCGCCAATGGCTTGCACCAACAATTTCTCAAAGGCCAGACCTTACTGGGTCTTGTGTTGGCAGGAGCTGTGATTGGAGAATTGGAGTGTTTGAATGCTTCTCTCCAAAGAAAGACACAGACTATCTCTGGCATGAAAGCTGCCATTTCTTGTGTTCAGTCTGTCTTGAAAGACAAAAGAAATGAAGATGCCTTTCAAAGTCTTTTTGAGCAAGCAAATGTGATTGTGGAGTCTCTAAATCTAGAGCCTATCAAAGTTCCAGAACCAAGGCGACTTCCTAAGCGTTTTAGTACAGATGCAAGCACATGCAAGCCAAAAACCACAACAGAGTATTACAGAGTTGAGTTTTATCAGGTTCTTGATGTTGTTGAGTCAGAGCTCAATGAACGTTTTCATCAGGAAGATCTGCTGACCTTGCAGAAACTAGAGGACACTCTGCTCACTGGACAAATTGATTCAGTGTGTTGTGAGTATCCTGAGATCAACAGCCAGTTGCTTGCAGTTCAGTTACCAATGTTTAGGCATAACTACCAATTTGGATCCAGTATGGAGGCAGCAAGCATTCTTAAAGGTTTGTCAGTGGAAGTTCGTGGCCTGTTAAGTGAAGTGGAAACTCTGGTCAGGTTGCTTCTGGTTGTACCAGTATCCTCTTCTGAAGCAGAAAGGAGCTTTAGCGCCCTTAGAAGGTTAAAAACTTGGCTACGCTCAAATATGTCACAAAAGAGACAGAATGTTCAAACCAAACCTACGCCCTTGAGTGGCTATATTCCTGGCAAGAGGAAACATTTCAATTTCACAATTCAGTCATATCTAAAATGATCAATCTAATTTCTTACATAGGCTGAATCCATCTTAAGGAAATATGTATTCAATTTGAATTTTCCCTTGCAGCAAAACCACAATCGCAGTGATGCAAGTGTGTTAGCAAATGAAACTGTGCTTCTGTGGAAATGCCACCACTAACAGTTTTGTTTGTGTTTCCTTCTATTTCTATTCTCTTGCCTTAGTTCGTTCCTTTGACCTAGTTTCCTGTGTTCAGTTCACCTGTGTTCAGTAACTTATTAGTTCTTGTTGGTATAAACTCCCATCCTTTAGTTCTCTGTCTTTTGTGGGTTATGCTTTTGCTTTGCATTTCCTCTTTTAGTTTCCCTAGCTGTGGATTTAAAGATGTTGTGTTAAACTTCTCGTCTTCTTGTGTGCTTGTACTTGGCTTAAGCAATCTGTGAGACCTGCCCACAGGCCACAGAGAGAGACCACACTAGGTCTAGTGTCTAAACGGCACCATGAAATATGAACTAAGCAGACAGAACCGAAACTATACTGATGCTCTGACCACAGATCTGACTGTAGCATAAGCAGCATCATTTAAAGCACAGACATACACCAGTATAAATTCCTAAGAGTTATGAATCTAGCTTTTAATAAAGAGATTTACCCAGCAGACCTGGGTGTCATTGCTTGCACCACACAGGGTACCTAACGCTGATTCTCTTATATTTCTCATTTAGGTATCAGATGGTTTCTTTTCTCTTTTTTTTAGAAAGAACAATTTTCCCCCTAATATTGTTAATACTAAAACTGTAATTTATAAAGTAATAATAAAATGTCAGAAGATCAAGTATTCACCATTGTATTTGTAGCACATTTTTCAAATTAAATAAGGGATTAAATAAGTGTTTGAAGTTTAGTATAAACTATGCTTACTAATTTAACTAATCTAAGTACAAGTTTTTAGGTTGCTGTACAAAAAAAAATTCTTACATTTGTTTTACATCGAAAAGTTTGTCGTGTAAACCCCATTCTGCATGCATGAAAATGTAGGTAATGACTTCCTTGAGATAGCAGAGCTGTATAGTTTATGTGCATAGGGCACATCATGTGTTCTCGGAAATGTATTAGATGTCTTTGTCAACATTGACATACAATAGTCTTGTTACAGGAACAGTAACTCTGGGCACACTCTTCAGTGTCAAAGATTACACATTGTCTGATGTTGTTGAGGTTTTAATGGAGACCAATGTACAATATGTTTTTGTCACAGGAGACAAATAAGAGAAGCAGAAGACTCAAGCAAAAGACTTGATTTTCATGCAACCATGTCTATGAGAAATAATTCAGATGATAATAATTAAAATAATTCGTACTGCTAGTCCACACACACACACACACACACACACTGTCTAAATCAACTGCCATACACTTGTAGCAGAAATGAACCAGACAAATTAAAGAGTCGATCAGGGCTGTGGCTGGAACATGAGCCAAATTCCTCAGTAAGGCAATAGAAAGTCATAAAACATTCTGTGCCACAAGTCTGAAGCAAGATAACCAACCAACCAATGCTTTCACAGAACAGCTTTCAACATTAACACCACTAGAACAATTATTGACAATTTTAATTTGCAGAAGAGATTGTCAAATTTGTTGTTCGTAATTGAAATGCAAGGCTGGACATCACATGTAAACCTATGAGAGTACTGCACAAGTTCCATTGAATTCCCCCAGCAGAACCAGACTGAAATTCCTAAGGGGGGGGCTTTGAACCTCTGGTCTCCACAGAACATCTATTGTCAGATAATGACAAAGAAACTGTCTTTTCTATGGACCAAAATGAATATCAGTCCATCGCTTTACTCCATATTAATTTATGTGTAACCCACACATTTGACTATCACGTTTATAATCACTTATTGTATATGTCTTTTAATAACTATGGGATAGCTTAAGGATACATATTCATGTCTAGTATCGATGTAATCGAATCTGCCTGCTTGAAATAGTCTTGACAATCATTTCAATCCCGTTTTGTCAAATATATCATATTCTTGTTATAGGAATCATGTCCAAAATTAGACCCTGCAAGAGCGGAAAAATTCAGACCACATGCTTGGTAAGATAAACATATGATTTATGATACCCCCGAGCCAAGACAATATCTGATTGGTCAAGACAACATTTGAGGTGTGGCCAACAGGCAAGTTTAAATACTTAGGACACCCTAAAGTCTGCTTTTAGTTGTTAGCTTTGCTTAGGGTGACCATATGCGCCGTTCATACGGGACACGTCCCAGCCAGAATTTTAATAATGCCTTAAACATCCAGAGCAGCTTGACCAATAACATGCAGGTATTGTACATAGTCGACCAATCGTGGGGCTGCGTGTGAGAAGGTGAGATCTAAAGGGAACAATCAAAGCTATGCAAATATGCACACGTTTGTTCGTTCGATTGACTTGAAGCATCTCTGTGCACAAATCCAAAAAAAAAAAAAAAACTAAGTGCGCCACAATCCTTCAAGTCAAACGAACGAACATACACGTAAAAGCGATTCAAAAGCATAAGGAGCCGTCTGCTCTGCTCTTTATAGCTCTCATGATTCACAACAATCAATCTGCACAGTACAAATAGCCAAAACCTGGATATTTTAGGCAATATTAAAATCCTGGCTGGGACGTGTCCCGTATGAACGGCGTATATGGTCACCCTAGCTTTGCTTCTGCTACTAGTCATGCCGGCTTTTAGTTCTAGCCTTGCTTTTGCTATCAGTCATGCCAGCTTTTTGCTTTGCTTCTTAGCTTTAGCTTTTAGCCATGCTGTTAGTCATCACTGTTTGAGCGCGGTTCCAGCGTGCTTCAGTCTGCACGCCTGCTGCTACTTAGCCACGATGAGAAGAAACACAACCTAGTCTCGTCAAACTTTATTTCTTTTCTTTTCTGTTTGAGAGTTACGTGTTCTGAGTTAAGTTTTGTAACGCCGTCTGACCTCGTCTGCGCGTTCAACTTCAACCAGCCACACAACTCTGCACCTTCAGCCAACGCCCAAGCACGGGCTCCCCAAGACGTCACTTCAGCGACTGCTGAACTTCCAGCCAATCAGCGACAACTTTACACAGGCAATGTACCTTCAGACATTTGTACTGGTGTATCTAATATAATTTTAACCTCATTGAGGAATTCCATGCGAGGGTTCATTACATGATTGATGGTTGTTCATGTCTATGCAATTTAACGTGTTTTTGTGAACTTGGGATTCCATATTTCCATTCTCTTAAACTCATCTTTCCCTAACTTTCGATCTTCCTGCAACTTGTGTGAATGTGTGTGTGAGTGCGTGCGTTTATGTGTTAGATTAGTTTATATGTCTTAGATTTATCTAATAAAGCCTTATTCATATTGAAAAGAGAAGTATCTTGTGTTTTGTGCTTAAAAGTTAATGTCCTAAATGATTCCCTTTGAGCTAAATTGACCTGTTTCCCTTACACACTCTATCAGTGATAATAAAGAATTTGATAATTAAATTAAATGAGACCTGCTTACTGAATATTTGCCTGTGAAAGACAGACCCCTTATTTACCACTCACACTTGCTGACGTGGATTCATCTTGTGTTATTGGGTTATTGTGTTCTTACAACCCTTTTCTCACGTAACAATAACACCTCAAGTTCCTCAGTGTTCTGTTGCATGGTCACTCAGAAGTTGTTCAGGTGTCTCACACACAGTGGAACATCGTCAGTGAAACGGCTCCATTATGGCAGAGGTGTCCAAAGCTGTTCCTGGAGAGCTGGGGGTTCCCTGCAAACAACTCCTTCTGCTTAGATGTGACAGAGGACAGGACAGTGAGGACACACTGGACAGATGTGTTTCCCCAGAGTGGAATAACACTTTCCACAGACACTTTCTACATGTGACTGATGACATATATTCTGGCTGATGTCCATAACACCATATGGTACTCCTCATGCTGAACTTTTATGCTTGTTAAACATAACATTTAATTGCTTTGTTTTTGCCTAACGAGCAAAGAGTACAATGTAAAAACAAGAAAGAAACAAGAAAATTGTCGTTTTGTTATTAATAATTTATAATTAATAATAAGTAATTATTAATTAAATCTTAATATAATTATTTCTCAGCACCCAGGCTGTTTTAATTAGTGTGCGTTGTTAAAAACAAACAAACCATTGGTCATGGTGTGTCAGCTGTCCCTTTCCCCCACTTGCTGGTGATTTTGCGCATGATTTTGCAGAAAGACTGCATACTGTATATGTATAATTTACCACAGGCTATCCTTTTGTGTTTTTACGTTTTTATCTGTGCTTCTCATCTTCTCCTTCTATGTTCAGCTTTACCATTAAGGCTTTTAAAACAGGTATATTAGACTGTACAATAAATTATAGGGTTCATAACTAAAATATAATGCATTCATCGACTATTTTTTTATTTTTATTAAGAGCAACATTCTTTCTCAAAAGAGACTTTAGGTACAGAGTGGGGTCAGAATATCATGGTTCTGTCCCCCTATGCATGTGGAGTAGTTTGCACTATATCACGGACTACAAAGGAAGGAAAAACAGTGCGTGTCTTGGTCTGCCTCCTTACCGGATGAGTTCAATACATTCTATGCTCTCTTTGAGACAGGCAACACATTCCCTGCTGTGAAAATGCCTGACCTTGACCCCTGCCCTTTGGTTGTAACCACACTTGAAGTGATTAATTGAGGAATACCTAACTTGACTCGAGCTGACTGAGGCATCTCTACCATCTGGTTGATGTATGTTATGGCAAAAAAAAATCACTAGATGTCAGAGTGTCAATCAACAGCACTTGTCACAATCCTTCTCATAACATGGATGTCAGACACAAAGAAATCACCACTTCCATGTCAGCCCTTCTTGGTGAAATTTTGCATGGTAATCATATTATTTTTTACATATTACATTGTAAGAGACCTAACTTTAAAAAAATTATGTTACTTTGTGCCATGAAAAAACTTTAGTATGATATTATTATTTTTTTTTTTTTTTTATGTGATCAACCAAACAGTTGATTTGTCACTTTATGGTAAACGTAGAAAAGCTGTGCTAATGTTTTTAGATCATCAATTTCTGGAGTAAGAATGTACAATTTGTTGAGAAATATAAACTTCTGATTATTCATAGCTATGAATATGACAGCTCTTGTTATTTCTACATTAAAATACTGAGATAACTTCTTAAATGTGTGGGGGTTTTTTTGCCGCTTTTGGATATTTTTTGAAGTAAATATAATGACTTCATATAATAAATGTGTGGAAATCATAATTTTATCAGAGGCAATTACTAATTAAATGACAAATGCTGATGTACTAACATTACAAAAAATGTAAGAGATTTTTTTTTTTTTTTACAATTGCTAGATGGATTACAACAGTGTCTATGGTACAAGAACTTCTGGCCCATGTACTAGAAAACCACCAAGGGCTCTGATGCTGTTCTCAGTTATCTTGACCCCAAGCCCTGCACTCATCTCATTAGGGGAGACTGCAAGACCTGAAGTGGGTGTGGTACTTCATGGAGAGGTTTGAGAACCACTGACATAGAGCCCCCTTCCTCAAATCTTGCCCTGGAGCTCCAAAGCGCTGCAGAGTTTAGCTCCAACCCTGACCAAAGTCACCTACCTGTGATTTTTCTAATGATCCCAAAAACATTGATTGGCATTGATTAGCATGCTCAGGTGTGTTTTATTAGGGTTATATCTAAACTCTGCAGGAAAGTGGATCTCAAGGTCAAGATTTGAGGAACCCTGACATAGAAGGATCTGGATTATCATCCCGTCCGACAAGAGGTAGCTGGTGACAGTTCGTTTGAGTTCCTGGATGAAGATGATGCTCCCTCAACAGGCACATCCTCTACTAAGCTTCCATGTTAGAAGAGAAGAAAAGGCAAACACACTCTAAAAACAGTTCCCTTGAAGGAGCCAGAGGATACTACTGGCTCAAGACACTGCACACCATTTCTGGATTACAAAGAAATGTTCATTTATCTACAAAAATAAATAAATAAAATCCTGTTGCACTACCACACCCGACAACGTGTTTCTTGAATCATAAAAGCTTAAAATGCCATTATATTACTATCTTTTTTTTTTTTTTTAATGCTGAAAGAATGTAATGCCTTTGGTTTTGTTACTTTTAGTTATTTAGGTTATTTTTGTTTATTGTTAAAAAACAGGAAACATAATTGTCTGTGTTAAAATGAAAACCTTAAAGATTCAATAGCATACTTCAATAAATAAAGAAGATTTAATGTACAAAACTTTTTTATTTTGATTTGTTTTTTATAAATTAGTATTATAGTTCAAATTTTCTGATCTTTATAGTATGTCGTTTTTTTTACCATTAAAGGGTTAGTTCACTGAAAAATTTAAATTATGTCATTTATGACTCACTCTCATGTCGTTCCAAACCCGTAAAGACCTCCGTTCATCTTCAGAACACTGTTTAAGATATTTTAGATTTAGTCCGAGAGCTCTCAGTCCCTCCATTGAAGCTGTGTGTACGGTATACTGTCCATGTCCAGAAAGGTAAGAAAAACATCATCAAAGTAGTCCATGTGACATCAGGGGGTCAGTTAGAAAATTTAGAAGCATCGAAAATAAATTTTGGTCCGAAAATAGCAAAAACTATGACTTTATTCAGCATTGTCTTCTCTTCCGTGTCTGTTGTGACATTTTAAAACACTGCAGTTTAGTGATATCCGGTTCGTAAACGAATCATTCAACATAACTGGATCTTCTTGAACCAGTTCACCAAATCAAACTGAATCGTTTGAAATAGTTTGAAATGGTTTGCGTCTCCAATACGCATTAATCCACAAATGACTTAAGATGTTAACTTTCTTAATGTGGCTGACACTCCCTCTGAGTTCAAACAAACAAACCAATATCCCGGAGTAATTCATTTACTCAAACAATACACTGACTGTTATCTTCAATTACCATGTCCCTGAAGTCATTTCCCACCCTGGTAGTACATACTTTCTTGCCTTCCAAAACCAACTGTCATTGAGACTATTCTATAGAAGTGACCATTTATTTTACCCACTGGAATTCATCAGTCAAAATTGCGGTAAGCTTCATCTCTCACGCCTAACTTTATTTTTAGTTTTTGAAATGTTATGCTTGTCCCACCCTTAAAGTTCCACCCTGTTAGGCTATATTATAGAGAATGTTTGTCCTATCAAAACAATGCAAAAACAAATCTGAAATAGTTAGTCTGTAGAAGGTTAGCTAGCTAAATGTTTATCACTCAAAGAGCTATGGCTAATTTAGCTAAATTTTCCACCCTGTTAGATTCCACCTTGTTAGGTCTATAAACCTATCAGGGTGGAATGTGCAACTAACAGGGTGTAAATTCTAATAGAATAAATAGTAGTTAGTGTATATAGCAAATAAAATTCTATGTACTTATATTTCCCTTTCATAGGTCACTTCGATGCTGCGGTGACGTCACCACGTATGGGAACACCTTCGGTGTGACGAATGTCTGAAGCCCTATACCATCCCGCCAATCCTATTGGCCAAATGGCGCACGGCACCACCCTACGCATGCGCACGCATGATATACCTGGGTGCAGCGCACCATTTCGCTCAGATTTCATTCCTTCAGGAATAGCGAATCATCTGTGCCCTATCATCTCGCGTTCTCCAGCGATTTTCTTCGAGCAGTGTTTAACTCCTCTTTCGCGGACGTGATGAGTCAACGAAAGGTAAGAGCCGTATAATGGGTTTATCACGGGGAGGCACTCATGAGAAATTTGTTTGCAGCCTCTCTACATGTTCTCTCTGTGATAGCCTACGGCTATGGTAAAAAAAAGAAAGTATCCGCGCTCTGGAGTCTATTTCTTCAGTCGCCTCGCGTCTGACCCCCACCGTTCGCTTCTGCGGTCGCCGAGGCCCCGCACGAGGTGTTGGTTAGGGGTGATATGTGCGGCTTGACTATGAATACAGTGATGCACTGGAGTTTTTCCACTTGCTCGCTCTTCCCTACTCGAGCGCGTTAATCAGAGCAGTTTTGCTTTTATACTATGTTGTCTAACCGCAGCTTCTAACTTAGAGTAGGCTCTGGCCGGCATAAGCGGTTCTCTCCCTCCGAGCGGACAGGAGAAACGCGCTTCCCCTTCCTCAGTGTGCTATTATGTGGCTATCCGCACGGTGGATAAACTACCCTTCTCACGGACCTCCACCAAGAGGTTTCGAGGTCCTGGAAGCAGCCTTTATCAGCGCATATCACGAACGGCGCGGGTTTTTGCCACGATTAAGTGACATGGCGGACTGCTATTATATAGCGATGCCGTTTGACTACCTCTCTAGCCGAACGGATCGCGCCAAACTCCGCAGCGACCTAGTCTCGTCGAAGACGTATCGAGTCGTGTCTATTTCGGCAAATTTTATTCTCTTATTACGGTTCTTTACGAGAAGCCTCTCGTCTCGCAGCACAAGCACTTCGAGCGTCACTGAACAGAGCTGTTATTTGAGTGCCCCTCAGACACTGCACAATTCAGTCTTCAGAGTTTGAGGAACGGCATAGAGACTGGCGAATATGGCCAGTTTATGACGGCTCACACAGCTGCCGCGTTCTCGCTAGCGGCGTGGCCCTATGTTTATCTTGTTGGATTAAATCCTGCCGTGGACACGCTTCAGGATTATACACAACGAAACGCAGCGAGTTTGACGCATGCATTTTCCTTCAATGTTCGCCGGGGTCTGTGCCCTCCACTAAAGAGTGCTGTTGGACTGCTAATGCACATCCAACCCTCTCACTGCAGAGTCCCCACGCTCTAACATTGACTGTCTCACAGCAAAGGCACCTCGAGCATCATTGGATTGAGCTATCATTTGAGCGCCCCCTCAGACACTCTGCACTATCCAGCCTTCAGAGTCTGAGGGACGCCACAAGAGGCTGGCAAATATGGCCAGTTTATGACGGCTCACACAGCTGCCGCGTTCTCGCTAGCGGCGTGGCCTAATGTTATCTTGTTGGATTAAATCCTGCCGTGGACACGCTTCAGGATTATACACAACGAAACGCAGCGAGTTTGACGCATGCGCTTTCCTTCTATGTTTGCCAGGGTCTGTGCCCTCCACTAGAGAGTGCTGTTGGACTGCTAATGCACATCCAACCCTCTCACTGCAGTCCCCACGCTCTAACATTGACTGTCTCGCAGCAAAGGCACCTCGAGCATCATTGGATTGAGCTATCATTTGAGCGCCCCCTCAGACACTCTGCACTATCCAGCCTTCAGAGTCTGAGGGACGCCACAAGAGGCTGGCAAATATGGCCAGTTTATGACGGCTCACACAGCTGCCGCGTTCTCGCTAGCGGCGTGGCCTAATGTTATCTTGTTGGATTAAATCCTGCCGTGGACACGCTTCAGGATTATACACAACGAAACGCAGCGAGTTTGACGCATGCACTTTCCTTCTATGTTTGCCAGGGTCTTTGCCCTCCACTAGAGAGTGCTGTTGGACTGCTAATGCACATCCAACCCTCTCACTGCCGTCCCTACGCTCTAACATTGACTGTCTCGGAGCAAACAGCGCTTCGAGCAGCATTGGATCGGGCTGTAACGCCAGGCGTAAATAAATAAATAAATAATAATCCCTCAGACACTCTGCGCAATCCAGCTTTCAGATTTCGAGGGGTGATTCAAGGGTCTTACACAGACGACCCGTTTATGACGGCTTGCACAGCCGCCGTTTTAGTTAGCGGCAGAGCCTGATGTTTAATTCGTTGGTCTAATTCCTGCCGTGGACACGTTTCAGGATTATACACAACGGGACGCAATAGCTCTTATGCATACACTTCCCCTGTGCATGAATGCCGCAGGCTTTTCCGTGCACGGACATTTATGAGTATGACAGCGTTGCAGAAAGCGGAAATTTGAGACCGCTAGTATTGTTTTGGGTCGCGTGGAACGCTTGCCCGGCATTTCTCAATGGGTGTTACGCACAATTGTCACGGATACACCAATTCGTTTTTTAGAGGCCCGCCTCTTTTCCGCTGAATTCTTTCCACGGTGGTAAACTGATGGTAATAGCAGTGTTGTGACAGGAGATGTCAACTCTGCTGAGCAAAGGGGCTATAGAAGACGTACACCCCTCTCAGATGGAGGCAGGGTCTTACAGCTGTTGTTTGTAAAAAAAAAAAAAAAAAAAGGGAGACGGCGGATTGTGACCCCGTACTTCTCAAAATGCATGGATGTAGCTCTGGCCCCGTTGCGGCTCCAGGGCGTCCGTCTGTGAACCACTTAGACGATTGGCAGCGGCATTCCCCGTAATTTGTCTGGGGTTACTTCACATGCGCCCTTTTCAGTGGAAAAATGGGCGGAAAGACGAAATATTTCACCCCGTTGTCTTCCGCATCGGACGATTTCGGTGACACGGAGTTGTGTGATGTCGTTAAAATTATGGATGCCAACCGAATTTCTCCTACCGGGGTTCGGCTGGGGATTTGAGCTTTCCCAGAGACTGTCACGACGGATGCGTCTTTGACCGGTTGGGGAGCTGTTTGTCAAGGGCTACCAGCCCATGGAGTGTGGACAGCTGCGCAACGCAGTTGGTATATAAACCTGTTGGAATTACTGGCAGTTTTCTGGCTCTCCAGTAATTCGCGAATCTGCTGATCGGCCGTCTTGTGCTGCTCAGATCAGACAACACAGCGTTTGTCTCATACCTGAATCATTAGGAAGGATTACGCTCTCGCCCCCTGTGCAGGCTGGCGAGACATGTTCTTCTTTGGTCTCAGAACAAATTTCTATCGATCCGAGTTGTTCATATCCACGGACGTTTGAACTTCGGAACGGATATGCTATCCAGACAGGCTCTGGAACAGGGAGAATGGAGATTACACCCCCAGACGGTGAATCTTTTATGGCGGATATTCGGCAAAGCGAAAGTGGACTTATTCGCGTCGAACATGACTACGCATTGCCCGCTATGGTTCTCCCTATGCCCCCCATCGCCCCTGGGCGTGGATGCATTAGCTCACAGCTGGCCCAGGACCAGTCTGTATGCTTTTCCTCCGATTCGTTTGATCCCAGCGGTATTATGCAGAATACGGCGGGACAGAGTGGAACAGCTGCTGCTGGTGGCTCCGCGATGGCACACGCAGCCGTGGTTTGCGGATCTGATCAGTCTGCTAGCGGGCTCTCCGTGGGAGATTCCCCTCAGACAGGATTTATTATCACAAGCACAGGGGCTGATTTGGCACCCGAGGCCAGATCTATGGAAACTGTGGGCGTGGCCACTGAGCGGAGTGCATTAGTATGTCCCAGTCTTTCTGTTGAAACCACTGAGACTATATTGAATTCTAGAGCAGCTTCTACGAGACGCTTATATGCTTTCAAGTGGAGACTGTTTACAGCCTGGTGTGGCAATCGTAATGTGGATCCAGTTTACTGCCCAGTGGCTTCAGTGCTGGAGTTCCTCCAGGATCGTTTTTCGGATGGCGTAACACCAGCCACTTTAAAGGTTTACGTGACAGCCATTTCAGCTTACCACGAATACATAGGTGGTGCCTCTGTGGGGCGTCATCCACTAGTTTCTCGTTTCATACAGGGTGCGCGACGGCTGAGGCCTTTCCGCCCTGTGCGAGTTCCTTCATGGGATTTATCCATTGTGTTGCTAGGTTTATCAGGGCATCCGTTTGAGCCCTTGGAGACTGTATTGGATAAATTCCTGACACTGAAGACACTTCTTCTCATGGCTTTATCCTCCCTCAAGAGAGTTGGGGATTTACTGGCTCTTTCTGTTTCACCCTCATGCATGGAATTTGCACCGGGCTCTGTGAAGGTGCTGCTGCAGCCCAGGCCTAACTATGTTCCTAAGGTCGCATCTAACCCCTTTCGCTTTCAGCAAGTGGTCCTGGAAGCTTTTTCACCTGCTGAGGCTGGGTCAGGAGATCTAAGTCTTTGCCCTGTTAGAGCTTTAAAGACTTATGTGGATCGTACAGCCCCTTGGTGTGAATCTGACCAGCTGTTTGTCTGTTTTGGACATAAAAGTAAGGGCCATGCGGTTGCAAAGCAGCACATGTCCCATTGGCTGGTGGAGGCAATTTCTTTGGCCTATGAGGCGCACGGACTCGCTTCGCCCTTAGGAGTTAAAGCTCATTCCACTCGAGCTGTGGCTTCTTCTCAAGCTTTTCTCAGTGGATCTTCTATGGATGATATCTGTGCTGCGGCAGGATGGTCCTCACCGAGCACTTTTATCAAGTCCTACAGTCTAGATGTGAGGATGGCTCCTGGCTCCCGGGTTCTCTCCGCTTGATGCTTCCTCGGATCTCAGTTATCAGGTACGTCAGGCGTTTTGGTATATCGTTCCCATACGTGGTGACGTCACCGCAGCATCGAAGTGACCAATGAAAGGGAACATCTCGGTTACGTATGTAACCATGGTTCCCTGAATAGGGAACGAGATGCTGCGGTTCTGGCCGTTCCGTACCTTGATAATGTTCTTCATCTTCAGTCATGAAATCTGAGCGAAATGGCGCGCTGCACCCAGGTATATCATGCGTGCGCATGCGTAGGGTGGTGCGGTGCGCCATTTGGCCAATAGGATTGGCGGGATGGTATAGGGCTTCAGACATTCGTCACACCGAAGGTGTTCCTATACGTGGTGACGTCACCGCAGCATCTCGTTCCCTATTCAGGGAACCATGGTTACATATGTAACCGAGATGATATATATATATATATATATATATATATATATATATATATATATATATATATATATATATATATATATATATATACATATATATATATATATATATATATAGTACAGACCAAAGGACACACCTTCTCATTCAAAGAGTTTTCTTTATTTTCATGACTAAAATTGTAGTCACACCGAAGGCATCAAAACTATGAATTAACACAAGTGGAATTATATATGGAATTAAATACATAACAAAAAAGTGTGAAACAACTGAAAATATGTCATATTGTAGGTTCTTCAAAGTAGCCATCTTTTGCTTTGATGCCTGGAGGTGTGTTTGGGGTCATTGTCCTGTTGAAAAATAAATGATGGTCCAACTAAACGCAAACCGGATGGAATAGCATGCCGCTGCAAGATGCTGTGGTGCCATGCTGGTTCAGTGTGCCTTCAATTTTGAATAAATCCCCAACAGTGTCACCAGCAAAGCACCCCCACACCATCACACCTCCTTCTCCATGCTTCACGGTGGGAACCAGGCATGTAGAGTCCATCCGTTCACCTTTTCTGCGTCGCACAAAGACACAGTGGAACCAGAGATCTCAAATGTGGACTCATCGGATCAGAGCACAGATTTCCACTGGACTAATGTCCATTCCTTGTGTTCTTTAGCCCCAACAAGTCTCTTCTGCTTGTTGCCTTTCTTTAGCAGTGGTTTCCTAGCAGATATTCTAGCATGAAGGTCTGATTCACTCAGTCTCCTCTTAACAGTTGTTCTAGAGATGTGTCTGCTGCTCGAACTCCGTGTGCCATTGACCTGGTCTCTAATCTGAGCTGCTGTTAACCTGCGATTTCTGAGGCTGATGACTCGGAGCAACTTAACCTCCGCAGCAGAGGTGACTCTTGGTCTTCCTTTCCTGGGTCCGCATGTGAGCCAGTTTCTTTGTAGTGCTTGATGGTTTTTGTGACTGCACTTGGGGACACTTTCAAAGTTTTCCCAATTTTTCGGACTGACTGACCTTAATTTCTTAAAGTAATGATGGCCACTCGTTTTCCTGTATTTAGCTGCTTTTTTCTTGCCATAAATACAAATTCTAACAGTCTATGCAGTACTATCAGCTGTGTATCCACCTGACTTCTGCACAACACAAGTGATGGTCCCAACCCCATTTATAAGGCAATAAATCACACTTATTAAACCTGACAGGGCACAACTGTGAAGTGAAAACCATTTCAGGTGACTACCTCTTGAAGCTCATCAAGAGAATGCCAAGAGTGTACAAAGCAGTAATCAAAGGCTGCTTTGAAGAACCTACAATATGACATATTTTCAGTTGTTTCACACTTTTTTGTTATGTATATAATTCCACATGTGTTAATTCATAGTTTTGATGCCTTCAGTGTGAATATACAGTTTTCAAAGTCATGAAAATAAAGAAAACTCTTTGAATGAGAAGGTGTGTCCAATCTTTTGGTCTATATATATATATATATATATATATATATATATATATATATATATATATATATATATATATATATATATATATATATATATATATATAGATATAGATATAGATATATAGATAGATAGATACTGTGCAAGAACCCCTTAAGCTCCCGTACTGGTACAAAACTTGTTCTTTGAGGTAAAAAACAAAACAAAATCCATTTCTAATAGTTAAACATGTCACCATTTTGGTAGAATGCAAAAATAAATAAAATAAAAAACATAAAAATCATGTAACTTTTTTTCTAACACTTATGAAGCCAAAATGTTACCGCATACCAGGAATGACCCAAAGAGTATCATAAATGAAAAATTATTATCATTAAATTGAACAGCTAAATTAATTCATGTGATATGTGTACTGCTAGGCATCTATGGTTTCCTCTTTTTGCGCTAATTTGGCAACGCTGCCTCGGTTAAGTTAAGCAGTCTTCCGTTTGAGAAACACTTAAGTCTGTTATTATTTCCTTTATGAATCAGCCTCTATGGAATCCGCGCGTATTTCAGCTGACGTGATTTCCGTCCTTTGTGTTGGCCCTGCTGTTAGCGCGTCACCACGCGAGGGGGCAGCACTCGCTCTCGTCGTGTTCAGCGCCTCCTCCAGCAGAAGAAAAGCCTCCCACCCATTCTTTTTTTTTTCAAAATGGCCGAATACTTGGCGTCGATTTTCGGCACAGAAAAAGACAAGTAAGTAATTGAAATAATCATGAAATATTGCTCGCGTTTGATTATTCTTAACAAGCGTTTGTATGGTTACAAACCGGTGATAACGGGTAAGTAGAATATAAGACTATTAGTATTCTCTCTCTCATGCATCGCCTGTTCATCGTCTGACCTGTGTGCCATCCTCGCGTTTGGTGAAACAATAACACTACTAAATATTGGCATCACAGCGCGGAGCTTTCATATGCTGAACAATCGTTATATTATTATCTTTTATTATTATTATTATAATTTTGTCTTTTTCCTCAGCCTCGCCGTGGCTCCATTTCGTTTCATTCATTGTGTTGCTATGTGTTTTGATCCTCTCTTCTCTCCATCAGGGTTAACTGCTCTTTCTACTTTAAAATCGGAGCATGTCGCCATGGAGATCGTTGCTCGAGACTCCACAACAAGCCCACTTTCAGTCAGGTATCACACCAGAGATCCTCTTATGGACCAATTCGTAACCTTTCTGTTAACGTTAGATCTGAAATTGTAATTCGCATTGGATTTGTGTTTCAGACCATTGCTCTGTTGAACATTTACCGGAACCCACAGAACACAGCCCAGTCCGCGGATGGCATCAGTAAGTATCGCTCAGCTCGTGTGAACACAGCTTGAAGCTCACAGAAACACACAGCGTCCAGGAGTCACTGTCTCGTTACTGTCTGCGTCTTCTCTCTCTCACCAGATGCTGTCAGTGATGTGGAGATGCAGGAACACTATGATGAGTTCTTTGAGGTAAGTTAGGTCAGGTGGACTGGGGAAACGGTGAGGAAGAAAGGTTGTGTCCAAAACAACCTTAATATAACTGTGATTCAAGCCATTACACAAAATCAGAGAAACAGTGGGAGTATTGGGGAAACTCAAAATCTTCTTTTCAAACCATGAAGTTCAAACCTTGGACATTTGTATTATTTGTATTATGCATCATCTACATTATTTCATAGGCTAGGTGTTGCTGTATAGAGGAACTTTTCTTTCAGGCAGTCATTATGTCAAAAATGACTACTGTGGATATAACGCACATTCATTTATTTATTTATGTTCCTTAGGAAATTGACATTTTCTTTAATTGTGACAAAACATTTCTACGATTGGAGTAGATGCTGAAGACTGGATTAATGATGCTGGAAATGCAGCTTTGCTTCACAGGAATAAATTACATTTTAAGAATAAATTCTAATTTATATAGTAATATTTCACAGTATTTGCTCTATTTTTGGACATATTAATACAGAATTAGTGAGCATAAGAGAGTTTTCTATCAAAAAAAAAAATCTGAAATCTCTTCCCAACTCCTAATTTTTGAATGGTGGTGCGTGTCTTAAGACCACATAGTTTGGTCCTGTTTGTTGCATCAGTTGTATTTTTAGTAAAAAAAAAAAAAAAAAAACACAAATCGCAGATTTCATGCTTCAGTGTTGCTTTAAATTCATTGTTTACAGGAGGTCTTCACTGAGATGGAGGAGAAATATGGAGAAGTTGAGGAAATGAACGTGTGTGATAATTTAGGAGATCACTTGGTGGGAAATGTCTATGTGAAGGTGAGAGAATTTTCAATGTATTTACATTGTAATAACAATTTGTTAGTTTAATTTACTATTTAAAACTTTGTATTTGTTGAATTCGTAATAAACTTCAAACTCAGAATTTGTGATTCAACAGTTGTGTAATGTATTTTAACAGTTGTGTATGCCAATTTGTTATTGCTAGTGTTATTTGGTACTATATTTTTTGGCATCTCATATCTATATGATATTATAATTAAAAGTAATTTGTAAAATTAAATAATGCATACTGTTAAAAAAAATGTTTAGCCTTAATGCACTGTAAGTCGCTTTGGATAAAATTGTCTGCTAAGTGCAGAAATGTAATTTGTGGAAAAAGTTTTGTTATCTTTTTGGTTTTGCCACCATTGTATACAAGCATTAATCAGCTTGAGGCTGTTTCATCATGGTTCAATTCGTCTTTGTGCTTAACACCCCTTAATGCAGAGAAACAACTAAAACTTAGCTTTTTGTGTGTGTAGTTTCGCCGTGAAGAAGATGCAGAGAAAGCGGTGATTAACTTGAATAACCGCTGGTTTAATGGCCAGCCCATCCACGCTGAGCTCTCACCGGTCACTGATTTCAGAGAGGCCTGTTGTCGACAGTATGAAATGGGGTAAGTGACTGAATAAGCATCAGAGAGTGCTGCACATCTTCCCTTCCCACACACTGTAATGCTGCATTCCCACAGCTAAATGTTTACCTCTCTTCCCTCTTCTAATTGATGTTTACTGATACCTAGTGCCTAAGCCTGAGCAACTGTCCCGTTGCACATGATTTGTTGATTCAGGTGAAGGTGTGTACTGAAATAGTGTTGTGTTTTCTTAAACTGCTTTCCACTGGTTTCTCTGTGACTGACTGCAGTACTTGTGTGTTCCCACAGAGAGTGCACTCGAGGAGGCTTCTGCAACTTCATGCACCTGAAGCCAATCTCAAGGGAACTCAGAAGAGAACTGTATGGCCGCAGGAGGAAGAGGTCTGTCTGATTTCCAACTCCTCAAAAGCATAACAATTGTTAGAGGAGACTTGTGTAGAGCTGCTTGGAAATAATACAATACAGTAGACATTGTGATATAATATTAGAATTTAAAATAACTTTTCTATTTTAGAATGCAATTTATTCCTGTGTTGCAAAGCTAAGTTTTCAGCAGCATTACTAGATTCTTCAGTATCACATGACACTTCAGAAATCAGAGCCATTCAGTGTGTTCTGCATGCACAGCGCACACACATAGAGCTGTGTCAGGCATCGTCCAAGCCTTGTGTTTGTGTTTCTTTCCACATTGTCTTGTGCTTGAATGGACAAATGCATTCAAAAGTATGTCAAAATACCCATTTTGACGAGTATCCTCGAAAATGATGGGTTATGTCTTAAGTGAGCTTAAACAGCTGAGAAAGAAGTCGGATGTGTATAATTCTATTTGATCCATGCACTGGCTCTTAAAGTCCTTAATGTAAATAATATAAATAAAAATAATAATAAAAACCGCAGTATCTGAACACATTCAAACCTAAAGCATAGTGGTTTGTTCTAGTTATTATGTGCTATTGCTTGTAATTTGATAATTTGCTCTTACTTAACGGCTGTTCACTTGACTTTAATAATCTATGAACTTTGTTTGTTAAGCTAGGAGTTCTTGCTGTGGAGTTAGAATTGAGATTTGTTAGAATTAACTGTTCTTAAATTTAATTTAAAATGTTGGTATATACATTTTTCTTTTTCTTTTGTGGCAAGGCAAGTAAAAATTTAAACCACTATGCAAGTAAAAATGCTTATCTTTGAGCCCTGCTATTAGCATTTTTCCAAACCGTTTATATTTTGTGGAAACTGTGATGTTCATGATTCTTTGATGTATAGAAAGTTCAAAAGTAAGTTTACTGATTCCAAACATTTGAAAGGTAGTGTATTAATGGACTGTTTTGAATGGATAAGTAAACTTGTTCTCTGTTCTACACAGGCATCGTTCCCGTTCACGTTCCCGTGAACGCCGTTCTCGCTCAAGAGAACGCAATAGAGGAGGAGGAGGTGGTGGTGGAGGAGGAGGCGGAAGAGAACGAGAGAGACGGAGGTCAAGAGATAGAGAACGCTCCGGACGGTTTTAAAATGTCCTTTCTTGAAAACGACATTCAATCCCAAACCCTGCCCTAGTCTCTCCTGTTGAGGTGTGATAACGTTGATTTTTATTTCCTCCCCAATTCTTTGTCCGCTGACCTTTTTATGCAAGATTTGTTTGCTTTTCAATAAAGATACCTTCATCATTTTACTGCCTTTCAGTAGTTACATTATTCTCATATTTATATCAGGGGCGAGGCTACATAAGGGCCAGGGTGGCACTGGCCCACTCAAACTGACGGCTGGCCCACCCAATCAGAACAGACAAAAAAAAATGTATGTGGGAAAGCAGAAATCATGCATATGTGACATACTGAACACTTAAACACGTACAAGAAGTTTCATAAAAAAAATAACTACTGTAGAGCGAAAACCTTTTCATATAATGGCTTACTGCAACAGCCAATCAATAAGCTTATTAGTACTGTTTAGCCAAACGCGTATTGTCGGGGAGTGGGAAGACGAGTTTACGTCTGCTAACTTTTAACACGCATGACACAAGACGAGTTTGTCGAAAAAGACATCTTTAATTAAAAAAACAAAAAAACAAAAAACAAGAACATAACCTGAAACATCAACCCGGGCTAATCGTCGAGAAAAGCAACATACCAGCTGATTTATCCACACTTGATAAACCACCTGCTCTTACCCATTCAAGGAATAATATTGCATTCACGCCAGTTTTCGCGCAAAATAAACGGCAAGTCTAGTCATTTTGCTCCTAAGTGGTACATAAAGTTCCCATTTCTAGAATACAGAGACAGTGTCCAGAAAGGACTTTGGTAACGTAAACTTGTAACGATTTGTTTTGTAAAAAGCGCTATACAAATAAACTTGAATTGAATTGAATTGAATAACGTAAACAGGGGCGTAGATTACATTTTCAGTCAAATGTGTTCACATAGAGGTTTTCAAGAGCTGGTATGAATAAATATAGATTTAAACTCAAAGAGACAGGATAGTCGGCGCATGACCTGATATTTTATTCGGACCCAGGAGGCGATATGAACATCACGGAGAGCTAAACTCTCCTGCAGTGTGTGTTTCATTCATACTCTAAGCCGGTGTTCTGAAATATTTGGTTTCTGAGATTTTCGGTGACGCTGGGCGGAACATATGTGAATATTCATGAGTTTCCTGTTTCGCGTTAAAGCGACTCTGAAAGTACGTTGTCACTGAAACATAAACGATTTTCAAAAAGGTTGCTTATTCAAAAAATGTTTTTAATAACAAAAGTAAAAGCTGAATGTTTTTTTTAATGCACACATGAACTTGAATATAAACATTCTTAATCTCTGTATTTTTTATTTATTTGCCCCAAAATTTGAAATTTTGTAGATAAAACGCACTATATAATTAAAATAAATGTAAAACCCGTTTGGTTGATTATATCCAAATAACTAACATGTCAAATTTTCTAAGTTTATTTAAAGAGCCACACAGATGGGAAATCAAAAATTACCTGTATTACAGTGTATGATGTAGCTGTCCATCAGTGTAAACAATGTGCAAAGTAATTAAACCAAAAAGTAAACGATTTATAAAGTTATTGGCTTCTAAGGTACGGAGTCGACTCTGAGTCGCTGAAATGAGTTGTTATAGATTTCAAATCTTTTGCCCATCTCAATGTATGTCACTAGAACACTTTGCATAATAATCTCCGCCTACGGTCTTGGGAGAAAGAGAACTCTGACCTTATGTGTTTGTTTTCTCCCGAGCGTCTTATCAGTATGTGTGCTGTCTGCAGCCTTTCTCTGCGCTGACCTTCATTTACAAACACGTCATTAAAATGAATTGTAACTCCGTGAATTCTCAACGAAGAGACATGAGTCTATAGAAAGCTTGACATGTCTTCTTTAAAACTAAATAAGTGCTGCTAACAGATATTCTGTGATAAAGTAATCCATATGAAATCAACGCGATGTCCGTTTTTCACGTCTCCCTTCGTTATATCTAATGTGACCACGCCCCCGCGCTGAACGCGCTATTCAGATTCAAACTGAAGCGCGGCTTGAATACACACACACAGAAGAAAAAGCAGCGAGACTGTTCAAGTTTTTTATTTTACTGCTTGCTTCGCGATGAGAGTAATAAGACACAATTCACCCCAAAAAGATGCTAATGTTTACCATGAAGTTGTGTGAGGAACAACCAATCAAACCTGATTATGTCAGTAGACTAATCAGAACACAGTATGCTATTGAAAGGTGGGGTTTAAGGAAACTGAATCTTTTGAACAGCTTCGCGCAAACCGTTTGGGGATCTCTAAGAATTGAGGTAATTTTAAAATGATATTTTTACAAAATGACAATGTTTTTTAACCTTGGATGGATTTAAACCTAATGTACAGGACTTATAAACAGTGATAGGAAGCTTAGAATTATCATCTTACTGGCTCTTGAATGACTATGTTGAGTACTGCGATTTTTAGATGTGAACTTTTCAGGAGTTAAGCACCCATTTTATGACAAAGAACAATGGTTTACGTGATTCTGATTAGTCATGAAATGTGCAAATCATCTTTCAATCATGAAAACTGCACTATGGTTTCCATGTAGTGTGTCACGCTCCCCGTTTTCATAATTTCAACCAGGATTATTAAATTATTAAATATCGTAGTATATTAATTCTGTGGTGCCAGAACAGCAGCTGATAGAATGTGTGCTGCAGCACGATATTTCTTCAAAAGCAGATTGTGGAGACATTTTTATCATCCATAACCAAAAATTTGAATATCCTACCCTTGGCAGAAATCGCAGACCGGACCGCGAGGGCACTTTAGCGTTGGACCTCAAAGGGGAGGGGCTCGAGCCCCCCGCCCCTGTGCACGTCAAAGTGAGAGTCGTGACATTTGCCAAGTATGGTTGCCCATACTCAGAATTGGTGCTCTGCATTTAACTCATCTAAGTGCACACACACAGCAGTGAGAAGTGAACACTCACCCGGAGCAGTGGGCAGCCATATCCAGCACCCGGGGAGCAACTGGGGGTTCAGTGCTGTGCTCAAGGGCACTTCAGCCATGGGTGGGTCATTATACGAAAACGTGCCATTTCCCACTTTTAATGTTTGATTTTCAAAGTACTGTTTTGAAAATCTTTAAGCCCCTTTTTGGATGAAGTAGATTCTTACCTATCAGGAAAATGTGCCCTGCCATCTCAGGCTATCTTATTTTTTGTATCTTTTCATATAACCAATTTAAATGTGTTTTTGGTCAATCCTGTTACCAACATATTAATTACTTTTTGAAAAGGTTTTGATTACATGTATAGAACAAATCTGATATATTGTGGAAGATATACCCCCCTTGTCACATTAAGAGTGTTTGTGAATTGAGAATATTGAAAGTTTTATTTTTTTAAGTGGATGAATACGTTCATTTCCAAATGACTCTCTCCCAGCATCTTCTGTTTTAAGAAAAATGTATGGAAACAAATATGAAACACCTTAATTTAATTTTGAGTGGATTATTAGCCTCTCTTACTAAACATTTACAATTAATTAATTACATTTTTATTTATTTATTTTATTAATTTTTACAATTATATTAGAATATTATACAAGTAACAGAGTTGACACATCAGTAACAGGGTTGACAACAGTTACCGTATTGGTTATACTGCTTGTTTGAATTACAGTTATGGTTGTATGGTTAATTCAACATGACTAATCAGCATTTTTTGTAGACAGCTCTATTGGGATATTTTAGCATAAAAATGATGAAAACCTAAACTTATCTGTTTGCATGAACTTTAACTTAAAAATGTTTTAATTGTTGCCCCGCCTTCTACTTCTCAAACCTCGTACTTTCTATGATATAGTGCTGAGAAAACACAGAGTAACCCATCGTGTGTTGATAGTGGCGTGTACCACAGTTTGCTTTGCCAATTGCGAAACATTGGTAAACGGTTTGCCAGAATATACCCTGACCCAGATCTATCCAGTTAGTGAAGCATTGGTTTCCACACTGGTTTCGTTAAATAAATAAATAAAGGAAATTATTATTTTAAAAGATTCACTCATAAGAATCATCTGTTCACGAATTGGATCGTGAACTTGCATTACCGAGCCAAAGATGATACTGAATAAAGAATTCAAGTTCATCTTTAAAGCACATAAAGCTATTGTTTGACTTCATAAACCTTTATTTCATGCATGCTCCATATGGATCTGTTGACTGAATGCAGAGTGTGATTTCTAGGAGAATGTTTGTGTTGTGATGAGCATGTATGCACGCTCACTAGGAGTTGCTAAATGAACAGCTGCTGCGCACAGTTTTTTTGTTTCGCAGGTGTCCCGGTATTGGTTGAAATCCCCAAACTTAAATATTAAATTAATAAATGACATCAAAATAAAAGTAATCATTGGTAATCTAAAATAGTTTTAAGATGTAACGGTAATCTGATTACCCCTTATTTAAAATGTAATTATAACGAAATACAGTTACTCATATTTTGTATCTTAAATAAGTAACACCGTTACAAGTATTTAGTTACTCCCCAGCCCTGATTATTTATGATTGTGTAGCATACTGTAAATGTAAGTAGTTCACATGCCCTCAAATAACCATACAAGTCACACAAGTTTGATTTATTTATTGACAATAAAACTTTTTCAAACTGTTTGGATGGAGTGCATGTATGGACAGTATCCCAAATGCAAACTGAAAAGCTTGTTAATTTATTGACTTCTCATAATAAAAATAATAATGACTTTTGGTTTATAAAGCACATATATAAAACCCAATTCACTTGTGTGTATCAGTATAGATCAGTAACCTCAACACATTTTAGCCTACCTATCAGTAGAATAAATAAAAAACATGATTTTTAGGGATGAAAACTGTAAAATCATGCATATTATGTATATTATTTGTAAGAAAAGTACGTCTGTTAAAATTCTCAGTCATTCAGGTCATAGTAATCCAAGAAGGGTTGGCTCAGGGGTGACAACCCCACAGAGGTTAAATACCTGGCACTCCCCATCAGTCATTTAGAAATGAAGAACCCCCTTGGATGAGAGGCAATTTCTTCAAATATAGACGTACCAAGTACAATTGCCCTTGATTTAACCCTTCTTTAGTATACAATATGGGTAAGACACACAAAAGCGTACTTGCGTTAACCTTCATACCCTGGAATGGTTACAGGGTTGATGAAAAAGGTTACTGGCGGCCATTACTAGCCATGAGGTATAGGTAATGACATCACATTACATGCCTTAATGAGAGGCTTAAATGTTATCATATATGTACATTTTAAAATATGTACAAATAACTTTTGAACGTATTTTTCTGATAACAGTGCTGACACAATGAGCGTGTCCTTGTCTTTCAGACATTACATAACTCAAAGAAAATTCATTAAAAAGAAGAGAACACTTACTGTCTTCTACCATCAACTTCATGAAAGTCAGATGATTTCACTTCCTGGACCTGATGCAACTTTTGGAACAGTCCATTGTCTTTAAAGAGGTGTTTTCATAAAAAGTAA
This sequence comes from Carassius auratus, assembly GCF_003368295.1. Taxonomy (NCBI): domain Eukaryota; kingdom Metazoa; phylum Chordata; class Actinopteri; order Cypriniformes; family Cyprinidae; genus Carassius; species Carassius auratus. The sequence goes on along the minus strand of NW_020524842.1, from coordinate 8,618 downwards.
CAGGGTTGACGAGAACCTATGGACCCGACTAAATTGTGTGTTTTTATTTTATTTTATTTGACACATTAAGAATAAAATCCATTTATGACTAATGAACTGACACTTAAGGCTTTATACAAGTATATGTTTTTTTTATGATAGTTTCACTTTTTTGGCCTTGATAGCAAGTAGAAGTAGAAAAATCATACTGAGGGACAGGCCATTTTGAACATTTCTTCAAGATGCTTTGCACAAAAATGTGATTAAAATCCTTTAAAAGCAAAAGAAACAGAAAATTATTTATTCTTATATTATGAGACATTATGTAAACTAAATTAATAAAATATTTTATTTGTTTTATGTTTTATTAAGATTTACAGAGCTTTTTTTTTTTTCCTGAGGGACACAAAATGGCACGTTTTCGTATAATGACCCGGGTATTGAGGGAGGAAGAGAGCACTGTTTATTCACTCCCTCCCACCAACAACTCCTGCCAGCATCGAGACTTGAACCTGCAACCTTCAGGTAACTATTCCGGCTCTCTAACCATTAGTAATATAAAGATGATGATGATAATAAAAAATGAATGTGTTATGTTTGAATGTGTTATGTTCTTTTGATTACTTCAAAACACAAAGACATTTTCGCTATAACTTTTCTGTTTCAAAGCATTTTATTAATAAATCACAATTACATGACATTAACCCATCCAAAGTGCACACACACAGAGCAGTGAACACACACACAGTGGGCAGCTATTTATGCCACGGCGCCCAGGGAGCAGTTGGGGGTTCGATGCCTTAGGCACCTAAATAGTGGTATTGCCGGCCCGAGATTCAAACCCACAGCCATAGGGTAAGGAGTCAAACTCTCTAACCACTAGGCCACGACTCCGCTTTGATACTATTTTTGTTTCTGTGTGTGAGTAATCTGTTATGTGCCTGTATGTGTGTGTGTACGCGCAGTACAATCCTTGGCAGAACTAGAATGGCTATAGTTACACCATTAATTGTGTTACTGATTGAGCGGTAATGGAGCACTCTCCACGGAGAGCGAGTGGAAACCAGAAGTCTCTGACTTTCAAAAAAAAAAAAAAAAAACCCTCTTCAGACAAAATCACGCTGGTCAGCTCTCAATGCACTTTGATCCCATAGGCTGCTTTGGGGTGGCAACTGGGGTGGCAAAGCTCATTTTACCTTGTGGACACGCCACTGCTGAAAATAGTACTTTGAACCACTGGGCAACTGTCCAGTTCTTAATAATAATAATAAGAATTCCTTACATTTATATAGCGCTTTTTTAGGCACTCAAAGTGCTTTACATTGTCAGGGGGTATCTCCTAATCCACCATCAGTGTGCAGCATCCACCTGGTTGATGGGATGGCAGCCATATTTTGCCACAATGCCCACCACACACCAGCTTATTGATGTAGAGGGGACAGAGTGATGAAGCCAATCAGTAGATTTGGGGATTGTCAAGGGGCCATGATGGTCGGAGGCCAATGGGCGAATTTAGCCAGGATGCCGAGATCACACCTCTTCGAAAGACATCCTAGGATTTTTAATGACCACAGAGAGTCAGGACCTCAGATTAAAATCTCTGCTTGTTGACAGTATAGTGTCCCCATCACTACACTGGGGCGCTAGGACCCAAACAGACCACAGGATGAGCACCCCCTGCTGGCCTCACTAGCACCCCTTCCAGCAGCAATCTAGTTTTCCCAGCAGGTCTCAAATCCAGGTACTGACCAGGCTCAGCCCTGCTTAACTTCAGGGGGAAACTGGTCTTAAGCTCTAGGGTGATATGACTGCTGGCCAGGGCTTCTCTGGTCTTCTCAAAATGGCTAAAAAACTAAATTCAAATTTTTTACTTATATATTATCAAAATTCAAATTATATTCAAATTTAAAATGCATAATTTCAGTTAGGGTTAAGTGAAGCTTTTTGCTATTCTCTCCTGATGCCACAAGAGGGCACATCAAGCAAAATATTACTTATGCACGTTTAATAAAAGCATTAGAATATATGACTGTTGTATGTGAATAGTAAAAAAAAAAGTTTATAAACCAATTATAATTAAGCCCGCGCAGACGGTGCGCATAAAACAGCACACGCACAAGGGTAATGATGAGACAGAAGAGGTACTGCTTGTCGAGCTCATCTGCCTTTTGAAAGCAGTGCAATAGCAATATTTGATGAAAACTCAAAATTCTATTTTTCTTTTTGACAGCTCTATAAGATGCCTCTGACGTTATCTGTGGTTCAGCAAATTCCTCGACATGTGTGTGTGTTGTGGCTCTTGATGCCTTGACCCAAGCCTCAGTCCATTCCTTGTGAAGTTCACTCAAATTCTTGGTGGTTTTGTGCACACTGGAGAACCGAATGGTTCGGTTTTTTCAGTGAACCTTCCCATCCCTATTAAACCTAAATGTAATTCTGACCTACCTGCTCCCTGGCGAACATGGCTTGGATTTTGCAGCAACTTGCTGCGTCTGTGGCCAGGGCTTTTCTCATTTTTATACGTTCCTTCCCTGCTCCTCCTTTGCGTTTAAACTCAATTTTCTGCTCGATTTTCTAAGATAAAGCCTGCCTCTGGATATAGCCAATTAGGCAGTGCTTGGCTGATGTTTGGTCATGTGGTGGTGTCATTTTCACTCCACAATTGCCTGATTCGTAGATTCATAAGTCCGTCAATTAATTTGCATTTGCATACCAGCGTATTGCACGTCAGCCTGATCGACTGCACAGCAGTTGGCGGCAGGCCAGAATAACCGTCAGGCCACCGGGAAATGTCCCAGTGCTCCCGATGGCCAGTTCCCCCCTGTCCCGGAGTAATTCATTTACTCAAACAGTACACTGACTGAACTGCTGTGAAGAGAAAACTGAAGATAAACACCGAGCCGAGCCAGAAAATGACTCGATAACTATTGAGTCTTAGTTTTTGCTATTTTTGGACCAAAATTTATTTTCGATGCTTCAAAATATTCTAACTGACCCTTTGATGTCACATGGACTTATGGACACATGGACAGTATACCGTACACACAGTTTCAGTGGAGGGACTGAGAGCTCTTGAACTAAATCTAAAATATCTTCAACTGTGTTCCGAAGACAAATGGAGGTCTTACTGGTTTGGAACGACATGAGGGTAAGTTATTAATGACATCATTTAGATTTTTGGGTGACCTATCCCTTTAATAAGATTTGCACCAGTTTCAGCTAGAATTAGGAGATATTGTGTACTTGCGTTTGGATGCTCCTTGTGGTTTTGGATGCATTCCCTTCTGTAACGAAGTTGCTGGAGAGGGAATCTCTGGCGCTGATTGGCTGGCAGTTGGTCGATGACGCGTTCTGAGGGACAGCACTCGATGGTGAGTGGTTGAGTGGCTTTGCCAGGTGGCGCTTCGTTTGCGAGACTTCCTGGATTGGCGGTTGCTATTCCACCAGTCTGGAGCGACTCTAAGATGAGTTTTGAGGTAGCTCTTGGTGGTTTGAAGAGCACACGCTTGATGATGGAAAGGTCAGCACAAAACATAAGCAAGAGCAAAGTCACTGGAAAAGCAGGGCAAAAAATCAAGGCAAAAAAACAAGTAAAACTGCTTGTCATTGGGTTATAGGCATGTCCATCTGACCCGTCCTTCCAAGTGTGACAGCCAATCAGATATTGTCTTGGGCGGGACCTACGCCCAGTTCTCCGGTTCCTGCATGTAATTAGCGTAATGTCCACGTGAACGCGTGTCCAAACTCCTGAGAGTTTAGTTGAAACGCTTTAATAAGCGAACTAGTTTAAATATGGTGCATTCTACACACATCTACTTTATATCAAAATTCTAGAAATCATTTACCCATCAAGTAGGTACCAAAATACATATACTTAGCATAGTTGAGGTGGAAGTAAATAAGGATTTAGTCGTGATAAGTGTTTAACACACAAAATTAACTTGAGTAATATAAAGCATGCAAAATACAGAGAATACACATGTATGAGGCAACTTCTGGTGATTAGCTCCTATAACTGAGGTAGAAAACCCTACGAATAGGCTGTAATTAAAGTTAAAGACACAGAAACAATTCCACAAGTTAAATAAAACATGCATGATGCGTAAGATATATGTGGGGTAAATGCTGGTAATCAATTCAGCTTATTGGAAGCAATTTTGAGACCATTATTTGTATTCAACCACAAGTGGGTTAAATTTCAGTCTACTGGTTTTGGAGACAAAATCTCTGGAATTTACAGCTGCACAAAGGAGGTGTTCACTGGTTTAAGGTTTGTGGTGATCCTGGGCCATAGGAATGCCTTAGCATCCTTCCGTTTCCTGATAAGTATGGGGATTTATGCATTGGGGTCACCACAGGGTTTATTGGCCATTTGGTCTTAAGTTGGGGGAACAAAGAGAAATCTTTTCCTGCTGTCCTGGCATCGCTGGTATGAGATTAGACAGGCACAAAAAGGAAAATGGGGGTGACATCTCCTTTAGCCATCTTGGCACCATGACTGTGTTTTATGACGTACTAATGGTTCGATGGGAAATTGACTGTTCAAGGATAATCCTACAGTGAATCTGTAATCTAAATTACTTAATGAACAAGTTCACACTCGGCCTTCTATTTTGTTTCTCATGAAACTTTGACACAAAGTTTGTTCTTGTGAGCCTTGGCATGATGACAGAACAGCATTGTCTTTTTACGAGGACACGACTTAATGCCGAGAAAAGAACAGACAGCCCGTCCTAGCCCATTAGCGCATGATCCCAACAACATCTGGCTGGCAAGCCCTGATGTGTTTACACACACGAATAGGTCCCCTTGTGAAAAAGTGTGCTTAATTGTATTAAGTGTAATCTTAAAAGTATACTTTTTTTTTAAAAAAAGTGCATTTGCAGATATCATAGTTTAAATTAAATGCCACTTAAGTGTACTTCCATATTACACTAATCACAATAGGTCTTAACCTAGGTGCACTTTATAAAAAAAATAAAAATAAATAACTTATGTCTAACTATTACTTAAATTTTTACATAGTTATGTTATTGTGTTTTAAGTACCATTATGTTTATCACTATTCTAAAGCACATGTAAAATAAATTTACTTTAATTTCAACTTGAGTGGGTTCGCTTGTATTTTGAGTGGGTTCGCTTGTATTTTGAGTGGGTTCGCTTGTATTTTGAGTGGGTTCGCTTGTATTTTGAGTGGGTTCGCTTGTATTTTGAGTGGGTTCGCTTGTATTTTGAGTGGGTTCGCTTGTATTTTGAGTGGGTTCGCTTGTATTTTGAGTGGGTTCGCTTGTATTTTGAGTGGGTTCGCTTGTATTTTGAGTGGGTTCGCTTGTATTTTGAGTGGGTTCGCTTGTATTTTGAGTGGGTTCGCTTGTATTTTGAGTGGGTTCGCTTGTATTTTGAGTGGGTTCGCTTGTATTTTGAGTGGGTTCGCTTGTATTTTGAGTGGGTTCGCTTGGACTACAATATATAGCCTACTATGTGCATTAATGCAGTCAATAAGAATAAACTTCAATACACGCTTGTGTAGTATACTCCAATAAAACTGAATGGTTGACATTTTCCATTTCCAGCTCCTGCTGGTTTCAAGTAGTTTTTCAGCAAACCACTCTTGAGCAAGACACCAGACCACCAATTGCTCCAACGTAAAATGTGAATGTGCACTTGGATGGGTTAAACATCCAGTTAACAATTAACCCTTTAAAAGGGGTAACCTTGTGCTGCTCCAGGTTAGCAACTAGAGAATGCACAATCTTACAAAAAGTTGTGGAACCGTGGTTTAATAGTGCGAGAAAAAACCTGGCAAGAGGGGCATTTAATACCAGATTCTGCAGAACACCACCAATAGACAAGATACCTCAGGGTTCTGCAAAGTTTATTAAAAACTAGATTTACATGACCAGAGTAACTGCTCCACTAGAAACCACAGTCTGCTCCCCAGAGACAGCCTTGATAGGAGTATCTCTTCCTGAAAGAGGGGTGTTAGAAATGAGAACTCATAAAATGCTCAGTTCCTCTGGTCAAAAGTGAGAACTCACGTTTCCTGGTGCAGCGTTGCTCACAAGAGCCAGATGATGGATGGCACACCTCTGTACTGCAATGGATGAAGATCTGACAGGGAAGAAAGAGGCTCAAGTCATAGACCCCACAAGTAGTAAATACCAGTGTTCAAGTAATGGGGGGGGGGGGGGGGGGCACATACGGTTTCCTGCAGAGCAGCCAGTGAGGCTGGATCTACAAATGTGAACATCTTCACAACAAAGCGCTTGTAGTGGGTTGGGAACTGAAGACCAGACGATCCAGTCACCGGAACCAGTGTGGTCAGATAACGGTCGTCCTGGTAAGGGCATCTGAAGACAAAAGAAGGTTAGAAAGAGGGTCTCCCAACACGAACAGGATAAAGATTGGCTGTACACTCACCCATCGATCAGAAGGTCCCACTGGGGGAGACTGAGTGGACTAGGGGTTGAAGTCGTCCAACAGCGTCCCAGCATCAGGACAATGTTGGGGTCAGTCCTCTCCATAATGTGCACCTCAACATACACAGGCTCTCGCAGGACTTTTGTGATGGGATAATCAGCATCACTGTAGTAGGACGTGTAGGCCTCATCCCCTGAAGAACACTGGGGTTTAACCATACTCAAGTTTGAAAGGCTTTAGGCAGACACAGGACAATACCTTACCTTCAGCACAGCCTTTGGTGACACATTGGCCATTGGCCAGTCTGAGCTCCACCCTGAGAGGTCCAGGAGCAGCTACTGGTGGAGGTGGAGGAACGGAGTTAACCTCCACAACCAGAGCTTCCACAGAAGTTTCAGAGTATCTACACTGGAAGAGAAACCTGGACAACACACAGCAAGCTTGTAGCATTTGTCAGGGATTAAAAGGTTCACACCAAGTCATAGATCACCTACTCAAAATGACTGTCCCTTGTGATGGAACCATATGGGCCAATCCCACTTCATAGGATGAAGTCATTCGGTTTTCATACACCACATATCCGCCGTCCTCCTGTGAACAGAAACAGTGGCAGCATCCAGTCCATCATAAGCAAATGCAGAATAAAACCAGTAGCAGCTGCTCACCATCACACTCGTGCCACATGCGGTCACTGGGAACTGGTATATGGCAAAGGAAGGTGTGGACCCCACAGGAGCACAAGGTGGGTCGTTTCCACCCAGTAGATGAACCGAATCCAGACTCAGTCGAGGCAGAGGTAACGTCTCGAGACACCACTACCACAAACTGACCATCTCTAATACACTGGACAGTTACTAGAACAAGGTACAAGAGCAGGTTAATTGAGAGAATCAGTTTAACATGAACGGAATAAGACTGTGAACACTTACCCGCCCTCCCATAGAAACACTGCTGTGCATTAAAGCAGCAGTTAATAGCTTCACACTCAGCTCTACTGATCCCAGGTAGACCACATTGGATCTGCTCCGAATCAGCTACAGCACATTTATCAAGGGGATCTGCCTGCACTACTGGCTTCTGAAGTGGAAACTGCAGTTTAGGTTGTTTAACTGGCTTCTGAAGTGGAAACTGTGGTTTAGGTTGTTAACTGGCTTCTGAAGTGGAAACTGCTGGTAAGTTGGTTGTTGAACTGGCTTCTGAAGCGGAAACTGCTGGTAAGTTGGTTGTTGAACTGGCTTCTGAAGCGGAAACTGCTGGTAAGTTGGTTGGTTGAACTGGCTTCTGAAGTGGAAACTGCTGGTAAGTTGGTTGTTGAACCGGCTTCTGAAGCGAAAACTGTGGTTTAGGTTGTTGTTGAACTGGCTTCTGAAGTGGAAACTGCTGGTAAGTTGGTTGTTGAACCGGCTTCTGAAGCGGAAAATGCTGGTTATTTGGTTGTTGAAACTGGCTTCTGAAGTGGAAACTGCTGGGTCATCAGAGATTGAACATCCTGAAGCGATTTACTCCAGTGTGGAACAGCCTGACAGAAAGCACAAACCAGCAAAATCTGAACCGAACACCAACTTGCAGCCATTGTTTAACAGCTAAACACAATGTGGAGATACTGCCATTTGTTTTTTTGTATTCTGCAGATTTCAGCCAATTAACGATAGTCCCTCCCTCTTCATTAACACTCATGGTTCTCATGAGTTGCAGAAAGGGGAGCTTATGCAGCTGGGTGATTCTCATTGGATCTCAAGATAGAATTCTAATTTTTCCTATTTTGAACATAAATGCACAAACTGAATTTGAAAATCTTACTATCTTATCTGATTGTAATTGATTCTCAAATTCTGTTAACATGGTGTTTCCTTGAGTCAATTTCATATTGACAACAAATAAGAATGGTTCAAGTCCAATGGTTTACTGGAACTTGCCAAAAGTAGATGTTTTTCTTTGGTGCCGTTGTCCTTACCACTCCCCGCAGACAAGTGTGCTCTTAAAAATATGAGGAAAAACTACATTAAGCAGTTAATGATTTTAAGTATATGGAAGCTTATTTCTACCACAGAAGAAAAAAATAAATAAATAAAGAAGAAGAAAAAAGGTCATTTTGACTATTTATGTCACGGACTGATCTATCTTACAGTTCCCTAATATCTCAAGGTTGCTGACTCTTCTCTCCAAATTGACCTTTTTGATTCCTTGGGGGAAATAATTCCATAGAATCCATAGAAGTT
>NW_020524841.1:0-61241 GCF_003368295.1 Carassius auratus | reverse complement strand
TTATGCACCAGCATTCTGATTGTATGTATATATTCCCAGTGGTGCAAATTCAAACAAATTCAAAGCATTGGCAGATCAAATTCCAAACTTGAAATAAACTTAGTAAAACAAGCTTACATGTTTTGTTGTTTCATTACTTTTTTCCCCCTATGAAACATTTCAGAAATTCTGAGGAATGGTTGCTATTTTCGGTGCAATTGCAATGAATGGGCGCAGAGGCTTTCAAACTTCATTAGGATGCACAAGTATCATAAAAGTTAAATAAAAAAATACTCGGCATGACTTGTGCGCTATATTCAAAATCAATTTAAGTCAAACCATAGTTTTCTGTGAGAAACATGAAAAATGTTGTAATGTGAATTAAATAATCGAGTCAGAACTCTTTAATGAGACAGTTCACAAGCATTTGAAGGTGTCTTTGTCTGATATGTGAAGAAACTATTCTTTTGAGTCAGTACTTTTCACTGAAACGCTTTATTCAGTATACAAAAGAATGATTCATGTGCAAGTGATATGGTTTTTGAGTTGAAATCGAGTCCGCTCCCTGGAGGGGAAGATTAATCGTGAACTGCGACTTACAGTTTGGTTTGTTCCTGTTTCAAAGCTTTTGTATAGAGATAGAATTCTGCATTTTAATCATTTAATATTCTTTCTGAAGCCTCATTCCTGATAACTGCATGGATATATGCTACAACCATTCTTCTAAAGTCTCCTTTTGGATTCCACAAAGAATAAAAATCATACAAGTTGGAACGACATGACAGTGAGCAAATAATTCCTCTTTTTGTATTCCGTTTGTTTCAGGACAACTCAGCCCCCAATGCACGAATGCAATAGAGTGTGGAGTGCATTCCTCTATTGTTCACTTCTCCATGGCACATAACTCCACATCACATCAAGGGCCAAGCATCTCTCACCTTCGTGCTATGCATAGCTGGGTTAAGTTTAGATCCAGTCTATGTAAATCAAGCCTGAATGAAAATCCACCTATTTTGTGGTTTCACCCGAAATTTGGACCTTAGTGAGAGAAGAGTCCTGGTAAAAGTTAAAGAAAAGGGGAGGGAATGCACTTTGCAAACCCTCTAGACTGCAAAATATTCTGGGACATGGGGAAAAATGTTGCTCTCAGATGTTCTTTCTCTCTAAACAAATTTTCGGAGCGTGTTTTCTCTCGCCTTTTAAAAGAAGCAGTCTTCTGGAGGTGTTGAAATACCTCGGATTATCATGTGCTGTACAGATGTTTGGTGAAGAAACAGAACTCGGAGCCTAGCAGAGGAATTGAATCTGACATGTATTTATCCCATCTACCTTTTTTCCCCATTGAGACTAGCGTTCAGATAATATCCCAAGAGTTTGAAGTCCGTTTGTAAATCACTTTCGACAGCATATTATTTGCTTTTGATGATGTTGGCTGAATTAGTTTGTGTTAGCACCGTTTACAAATTCTCACATGCATCTTTGCTTTGTTCCATTTCCTTTCTGTGTGTTTTAATGATGTGCATTCTGCGCCATAAAACTTGAAATAATTCAAAACAAAGAGGGTAAGATGCTTTCTAGGGAGACATACCACTGACATGGACTTGCGCAGAGAGCACTGAAAATAGACTGCTACGCTATGGTCGACTGGGCCACAGCCAGTACAAGATGCAGTTCACCACGAAGCCAACAGAGACAAATCGACACCAGAGCCGAGGTGCAATGTTTCTGAAAAGCCCAATTGTCCTGTTTATTTCCTTGCCTGTGTTTTGCACAGAGAGATATGTAAATGTTTACACGTGTAGAAGACTGTATGGGTGGGGGAAACGAGTGAGCGAACCCCTCTGCTCTGACCCCAAATGGGTCAACTCCCATTTGGATGGTACTGTATGAACTCTGGGCCCTTCTGCCTGGTTTCAAGCACAGAATGTTTTCTGAGACATCGCGCTGAGAGCATAGATCAGGTCCATTTGTCATTTTCGTAATCATTATGTTACGCCCCTAGATTTCATCCCTTAGGAAGTATCACCATGGAACACACACAAACAGAGGCTGCGGCCCAATCTCGAATCAAGCTGTGGAGCTTCAAACTAGAGGTGCTGCATATTCCGAATGCTTGAATGCTCACAGGATTACAGACGGGGCAAATAATGAGTTTTTGGCCCCGTGACGACAGGCTATTTGAATAGTGATGTCGTGCATCAGTCTTTCTCAAACAACTCTGCGCTCCCAGCGTTAATGTTTACGGATCGTTCGCTGGTGTTTTCCTCCCGGCTGCAGACTTTTCAATGAAAACTCTGCTTCTGGCCCCCACGCTAGTGTGTATGATTAAACATCTGTCCCTTTGAAACGCAAGTCTGCGAGACGAATTATTCGATACTGGAGGTCGAGGAAGGAGGGGAACGGAATCTAGTGCAGCTGGATGTAAACACTCAGCTCAAATGCCCGGGCCGTCTTTCTCAGGCGATAATTATTCCAGTGATAGATTGATCGAGTGATGTGTTGTTTTTTAAGAGCACAGGTCGGAACTGCGTGACGTGAGTTGGAGTGGGAATGACAGATTGTTGGACCGCTGCGCTGTCCTGTTCACAACATGTGTTTTTTAATATCTGCATTCTCCAGATGACTAACTGCTTTTGGTGTGCTCAGGGTTCGCCTCGCACGACAGCACAATTCAGATCATGTGTGAGTGAAATCAGTTACATCCAAACAGAGAAATATGATAGGCATTGTTCATCTGATATGCTACAGATGCCCTGTTTTTAAATCTGGTGAAAGCGCAAACATGCTTCTGTAGGACAATATGTAAATTATTTTTGGCTTCGTTCACAACAGCACTATTTGGCTGCCGCAATTAATGGTTACATTACAGATGCTTAATTAAGTTGGTGCAATTTTTTTTTACAGTATGTAAATCAAATTTCCTATAAAAAATAGATTTTGCTTAATGCTAATTGTAAAAAAAAAAAAGTGCAAACGCATTCTAGGATATTATGTATGTTGTATGTATGTAAATTAGATTTAGCTTGTTTTAGGAAATTTGGTTAAAAGAGTGCTTCCATTTTTACGCAAATAGTCTACCTGAATTTGCGTTGTTTACAGAAGTACTATTTGGCTGTACTACTAGAGATGCACTGTATTTAAATCTGGTAAAAATAAATGCTTCCGTTCTCCGGTTCCATTCTCTGTGCATTCTCTATGTAAATTAAAGCACTATTTGGCCGCCACAGTCAATAATTACACTACAGATGCACTGTTTTTGGTCAAAAGAGTACAAACACACTTCTGTTCTAGAATATGTAAATCAGGCTAATGTAAATTATAATTAGCAAAAGTGTTAATTGGCTGCTAGAATGCTATAATGAACGTCATTCTCATACTGTCTGTGCAAAGTGGGTGAAAAATAGAATTTCTGTTAATAGAGATTGTTAATGCTGAACATGGTTCCATATTATTTTTCTGTTGATAATAGTACATTAAATGATAAATGATGGAAATGTGTGATGCCGAGGAGAAAAAAAAAGTGCATGCAAAAAAAAAAAAAAGCAGCACTTTTAGTGGGAACAGTTCATTCTTAACAATATTCGATCCTGAATGTTTCAGCTATTTTTATTTATTTAAATATATTTTTGTAATTGTATTCTATTGCATTGTGCCCCTTGTTGTTCTCCGGTTCAAACATGCTGCACTGATATCGCCTGCAAAGGCATCTAGTTATATGGGCAGCAAGTTCCCCCTAAACAATTTGGCTAATAGAGGGCTATTAGTGGTGGGTCCCTACAAAGTCATAGAGTGTGGAACAGGAAGTGTTAACATCTGGAAAGCTGGCGTATGGTGTGGCAGTGAACTGCAGGACTGAACTCTCTCTCTTCCTCTTATGTTGAGTGAAAACAAACACAACTTTCATGTTTTTGCCTGCTGTTTCGGGCCAAGGAGGTTTGTCTGGCTGCTTGGTGAGCGACCCACAACACTCTTTCCTCTCTGATGTCCCAGCCTGGTTATAGGGGGTCAGAAATGCACCGTGTTTGTTTGATTTGCATCATGTTGTATTCTCCAACATGAAACGGAACTCATTAGGAGACTAATGTGGCGGAGAACTATCATGCAATTCGACTTGACTGGAAATCCGTCTAGGCAGAGCTAGACACGGTCCATATATATTCTCATAAAAAGATCGTGTTTATGATCATGATGATGATGAACAGATTTGTCTAGGCTAAATCAGCCATAACTGTTGGAATAATATGACTGATTTGTATAGCTTCAGAATAAATGTAATTCTGTGTCACTTTGTTGTCTAAAATACATTTGTTTTTATTGATATGCTTGATTTAGTCGTTAACAGAATGGGTTTGGTGGCCCCTCCAAAAAATGATTCGGACACCTTAGAGCATTTAATAAATGAATGAAGCATTTATACAGGTACAGCGTTTATTGAGCATTGCTGTTCACCCAAAGTGCCTTACGATAGTGAGGGGATCTCTCTTCATCCACCACCAGTGTGCAGCATCCACCTGGATAATGTGTCAGTGCACTCACCGCACACCAGCTATAGATGGAGAGGAGAGTGAGGAGAGTCAGTTCAGTGTATGAGGATTAGGAGACCAAGAATGACAAGCGCCTTTGTATGGAATTTGGCCAGGACACAGAGGATATACCCCTACACTTTATGAGAACAATGGGTTTTGAATGACAACAGAGAGTCAAAACATCAGTTTAATGTATCATCCAAAGGACGGGTATTTAGGTATGACTTGATAGTTTAAAGTACTGCAAACACATATGAGCTTCATCACTGTGTCTGTCATGCCACTTTCAGTTCCTCTTTCGAGCTTGAACTGATGGTAAAACTAAGGACATTATTAACTGTCTTTACAATTATTTAGAAAGATGAAGCTCACGATTATGGAAAGGGGTGTTACAGTACATTTCTGACGAGTGTTTCTTGTGTTCGGCCAATCACAAAGCACTTGAGCCAATCAGAGAAGACTGCACTTGTTGGAAGGAGGGACTTTGTAGAAAACGATGCATTTGAGAGAGGCGGCGCATTGAGGACCTACAGTATGTGTAGGTGCAATGTACAGTATTTAGAAAAATGTTTTTTTTTTTTACATTAAAGCCTGTCAACATATTCTGTTAAACCAAATATACAAAATAATGATCTTTAAAAAAGCATCATATGACCCCTAAGAATGTCATTGCATAAAATGTGGCAACTGCAAACAAATGATGCAAGGCTTTTTCTTAGAATTTCAGATTTTCTCGGCCCAAAGCGTGGCAAGAAATTTCTCCCAAACCATTACACAGTCATCATAACCACCACCATAATTTATAACCTACCATCTTAATGTTTAAATCAAGATTAACCATACAGGTTTTGCGTAAAAATCCATGTATCAGCAATTTCTGAAATATTCAAACCATCCGGTCTGGCACCAACAATCATCGCTATTTGGTTTGAGCTTCAGCAGGTCCTCAAGCATTCTTGACCATGTCTCCATGCCTAAATTAATTGAGTTGCTGTCATGTAATTGACTGATTAGATATTTACATTAGCTTACAATTTTTTTTTTTTTTTTTTTTCTTTGTTTAAATTGTGCTCATGTTTGGCCATTTCTTAAATCCAGTGCAATGACCATATTTTTTATTAAAAAGTTTTTTTAGTGTGAACTTTAGTAGCCAAATACTTTTTGGAACCACCAAATATCTGATTTGACATCTGATATGCTGCAGTTGACCTCAATAGAGGCTAAAGTTCTGTGTTGTTTTATAAAAGTACCTCATGTCTGGAGCAAATCTGGAATTGCTATTTGTCAAGTCCAGCATTGGTTTAGTGAAAGTATTTGACATGATTAAGCACATGGGAAAAGATTCCATTACAAGCATTTAAATGTCCCTTTAATAATTCAATTTAATGTGGTCAACCACAGTGTTTCTTTAAGAGAAATGTTAAGAATTTTTATATCCCTGCATTCCCTAACATAAAATCCTCTCGGTGTCGTTTATACTTGACTTGGGTTCTTTAAAGTGGCCTGCTCACTTATAGACTGTTGTTTTCTTTGCAGTTTTTAAACTGAAATATCGGTTTCCATTAATTAAAATGGTATTTTATGGAATGTTTTGTAGAAACTTCAAGGTTGTTCAAGCTTTTTTATTTTTTTTATCATTTTTACGTGTGTTTTTTATTATTTTTTTTATTGTTTTTGTGTGTGATGCAATTGTATATGTTTGAAATGTTTAGCAACTCACCGAAAAAAGTTGTTATCATGGTACACAATCAGAGTAACTGCCAACAGACGTTAGATTTAGCCTAAGATAGCCTTAAAAAAAAAAAGAGTATTTAGCTCAATTCCTGGAAATCCTTGCCAGTTTGATGATTAGCATTGCATGGGTGGGACAGTTTTTTTTTTTATCTGACCTTTTTAAGCAAACAAAAGCATGACACTGATTACATGTCATTACCACAACGATATATATATATATATATATGTGTGTGTGTGTGTGTGTGTGTGTGTGTGTGTGTGTGTTTGTGTGCATGTGTATTTATGAAAAATTAATTATATATATATAAATATATAAATATATATGGTTACAACACATTTGTGCTAATGTAACTGTGCAAGATTTATAGGTTACTATGGGCTTGTCATGTCCTCATGGCTGAAATGTGTGATTCAGAAAAGAGTGGAAGGAATTTAGGGTGTTATTGGGCCTGCGTGCATCTAAACATTGTAGTCATCCCAAATCAGTTATCTCACTTATGTTCACTGGCCAGAATTTACAACACTGGCAAAGATTTAATTTCAGACACCCCATGATAACTGTTATAAGAATGAGAAGCAAAAAAGGTCAGACTAGACATGTTGAGGATAATCTGATGCTTGTTTTTGGATAACTGTGTTGACATTAGTGAGATGCTTTATAGACTTATAGGTTTTCATCTCAATCCAGTGTCATTGCCCTAATTGTGGTCACGGTCAGTCTCTTTCAGTGTAAGAGCGCATATACATACACTCTACCCTGGTGACTGATTGCTTTAGTTTAGATTATTGCCACATCATTTCATCTTACAATTCCTGTGAAGGCCAGTAGAGGGCAGTGTGAAGTGAGACCTTCAGATTTAACTTCGTTTTAGCTCTTGTTTGAGTCCCTGAAAGTATTTGGACCATCTGCATAGTTCATTCTAGGAGTAGAGAAACATAACTTTCATAGGTTAGTTCTTACATTATTTTGTAAGAAGCTTAAGAGTCTATTTACAACCATCTTTAAGGGACACTCTTTTGCAACCAACTCTTGAAGAATTCTCATTCATGCCCCATACTAGAAGTTTTGCAGTTCCCCTAGGATACTGAAGGAAATGCTATGGAAATCAAGTGTCTCTCAGGGATTTTTTTTTCTTCCTCCCCTTTTGATCACTGACTACCCATGTAGACCATTTCAACTAGCCCTCTACACATTTGCCTATTCTATGTTTACTTCTCAGAATCAGAAAATAAACACTGCCCTGACTTCACTGTAATCAGCCGGTTATATGTACACAAGTCATTTAGTTATTTCATGGAATGTTTAAAGGGATTTTGCATTCCAGACGGCTGAGTATTACACCAAGGGTCCGAAACTATATCCACCTTGTCTTTTGGAATATGATGATTTAAAATTTGATAATTAAAGCTGGTCATTATATTTTCATCATGGTCATTATATTTGATTTTTATTATAGAATTATAGATTTCGTTATTTATATTGTTGTTAATTGTTGCATTATATATGATTCTTTATTATAGAATTGCATTTTCATTTTATCGTAGAATTAGGATATCTATAATGAATTATAGATTCCATAGTTGTTATTGTTGGAGTTTATATTTTATTATGGAATTATAGAATTTGATTTGATATTATCATGTTTTATATTTATTTTATTTTAGAATTATGAGATCTCATTGTTTTATTGCATAATTATAGATTTAATAGTTTATTGTTGTATTTTATATTTTATTATGAAATTATAGAATTTTGCTTGATTTATTTTATGGTTGAACATTACATATTTCACTGTAGAGTTTTAAGATCTTGTTGTTTTGTTGTAGAATTATATATGCAATTATTTTATTGTTGTATTTTGAACAATTTATCATATTTTATGATATGTATTTTATTATAGAATGACAGAATTTTATTTCATTTATTATTTTATGATATGTATTTTATTATAGAATGACTGAATTTTATTTCATTTTAGATTTTCTTAATTATTTTAATAAATATGTATCTATTATTGTATTTAATGTATATTATAGAATGATATCTTGTTACAAATGTGGAATTATTATGTGAAGTTTTTCCCATGGACTTACACTCTATGTGTGGTGGCACTTCCCCGGGGGAAATATATATAAATTTGCTTCCAACAGAAACGGCTAATGTGATTCCAGCTTTTAAACATGGGAAATTCATCATTTTTTCAGACTCATTCAGTGACCACATTTAGATGACAGAGTGAATGTGCATATCCTGAATAAGAATGTGGTTAACTCCATTTGGTGACTTGCACCTAGAGTGGTGGAAAGGGAGGGACGGCTGCATGTCTTTACAAAAAGGAAGACACCCCCTCCAGACTTCAGTCACTCGCTCCTCTTCCTGTCTAAAAAAAGGGAGGATGAAGGAAACTGTGATTGCATAGAAACTTAAAGCTTGCAGAGAAACACTGATGCTTTCTTCTAGCTCATTTGACCTTTGGCCCAAATAAAAGGTGTGATAACCGAGATGGGTCCAATTCTGACTACGGTTAATGTGAAGGGACCCCATGTCTTCCAGATGTCACATGACAACAAACAAGGAGTAAGTGAACAGCCTGAAAGACCTTTTTCTTAAAATTGCTGACCATGTATTTTTAGGCTAACAGGAAAATATGCTAACAGGATATCCATAATTATATGCACATATGTGACCCAAGCAGAAAGCTGCTAGAATGAGACTATTGTCTCTGGAAGCATTTGTATAGAGCAGAAGAAAGGCTTTAAATAGGTGCCCACTCCAGATAATTGTTCAAACGCACACTTATTCTGCCTCATCCTGTTCATCATGGAGAAACAGACCATGATTGTTTTAATAGGTTTGTGATTCACTAGCTGGAAGAACAAATTCCTTGCCAGCTGCCCTTCAAAAAACTAAATCTACGTGGTGAGTGAATACCAAGATCACCATGACAGAATGAATCACTTCCCACTCTTGTCGACCAGAATTTTCAGTGGGCATTAGGCAATTGTGAACTTTATGAAAATTACTGAGACGTATGCTAAACGTTAACCACCCGGGGATGCCTTGGTACGTAAGCCCTGCTGGCGTCTGCAGGCAATTATGAGATGTTCTTTAGAGATTGTATTGTAGCTGCTGCCTCGCAGCTCAGGGAACTGATGACAGATTCATTCGACTTCAGCTCGGCAACTTCGAGGCCCAGACGGCTGGAAACGGCTAGTGTGGGAGAGAGTGGCAGTGTGCGCGGATTTCCTGCCATGTTCTTGCCTCATGGAGAACGTTCTCCCAGGAGGGGAATGAAAGGCGACTTGGGCTGAGTGCTTCCTCTGTGTGGGGCTGCAGCTGCTTGACTGAGGGCTTTTTTTCTTTGACAAGTGCTTTGTCAGCAAACCACTGCAGCCCAAGACAATGGAAGTCTGACTTGGACCAGAGAGCGAATAACTCTTGAAAGTTCTTTAAACATAAAATCAAGCCGAAGAGGTAGTACTGCAACACAACAGAAGAAATGAGTGCTCTAAGAAATCTCTATCAATAGTTAGATAAACTCAGGAAGTTGTGTAGGTTTTTGCTGAAGGATGGAATATTAAATGAAAGTATTTGACATTGTATGTGGTCTTCAAGGGTTGCTTATTGTGGTTTGATGGTATTGCTTATGCCTTAATAAAAGGCTGAGGGCTCAAACTTCCCCTGAGAAATGAGCCAACAGAGGTTTTGAGCTTCTAGCATTTCCTGTAGCGCTAACCACAACATTGATTTACAAATCACAAACAACCACAAATCACGGAATAAATCGGCATCATCTGGGATACAAGCATGCCTTTTAACCAGACTTGTTTGAAAACCCTGACCTAAAATGATACCCTTCATTAAATGCAGTGTTGCAGTTTGCATTGAAATGTTGAATGTCAGCTCTTTAGTTCTTTTATGTTTGCCTAGACGATCTCTCAATTCAATCAGTTTGAAACAAACAAATAAACAAACAAAAAAAATATGTACATATTATGTTAATGTTCAATGCATATGCAAAAACCAGTGCTTGAAAAATAATAATTTCAAATCACATATTTTCTGTATCCTAAAATTGCAACACTGTTTAAATAGCTCAATACATTTTTAAGTCAAATAATTAAAATAATTGTACTAAAATATCCTTACATTTACCAGACAATCTAATCAGGCAAAATAATGCATTGTTTGCTTGTATATGGCTCATTTAGTTCTGCAAAGGTCCAGATAAAAGTTACGTTTCTGAACCCTATATGTATCTTTTGTGTAGATCCAACATGGGTCACATAACTGTAATTACAACAGTCCATTTTTGGATGATGTCACCAACACTTTGAAAACACCAGCACCAACAGAATTTTCTTCACCTGAGTGCTGATTTTCACATTTTCAAACCCAACAACCTTTAACAGGAAATACATTTATTCCACAGCTCTAAAACCTGTTCCCATGTGTCACATGATAGAAATAATGGGAAAAGAAAAGCATTAAAAACTCCCCAGAACCATCAGTGTGGATGCACTGAGGGATGTTTGAGGAATGCAATGGTTTTAAACACTGAACAAGCTGAGCGACAACATGTGTTTGTGTGTGATGAAATGAAATTGAAACTGCAGTCCCCAGATGAAAGAAAAAAAATATTTATTGTAAATCTGAAAATGCTACCTATATAAACCAGTGAAAATTGGATTAGCTTGTTCGTTGAAAGAGGCAAACAAACCAAACTAGACTTGGAGCAGCACAACGGAACATTTGAATGATGACACCCAGTATGGTTCAGTGTTTACCTGTGTATGTTTTCAGATAATCTCCGAGTTGTTTAGATTAGTAGTTCTCAAACCTATTGTAGCATGTGTGATGCAGATATTCAGAAACTGCAAGCACCAGCACAACACTTCTGGCATAGGATGGAAATAAAATGTACACTGTTAAATATGTGGAATATTAAAAAATTTCTAGAATCATGTGGCATGCCAAAAAAAGGTAAAACTTTAGAATAAGGACCAATTCTCACTATTAACTAGTTGCATTTTAGCACGCCTATTATTAACATATTTACTGTTAGACTGTTTATTAGTACTTCAAAAGCACATATTCTGTGTGACCATATTCTATAACCCTAATCCTACACAATACCTAAACTTAACAACTCTTTACTAACTATTAATAAGCATCATATTAGGAGTTTATTGAAGAAAAAGTCATAGTTTATGGTTTGCTAATAGCA
The DNA here is from genome assembly GCF_003368295.1 of Carassius auratus. NCBI lineage: Eukaryota > Metazoa > Chordata > Actinopteri > Cypriniformes > Cyprinidae > Carassius > Carassius auratus. The sequence goes on along the minus strand of NW_020524841.1, from coordinate 49,774 downwards.
GGAATTGTATCAAACTTCAAACTTATTTTATCCCAAACCTGTATGGTTTCTTTCTTCTGCAGAACACAAAAGAATAGATTTTGAAGAACAACAGCATTGGACTCCGCTGACTTCCATTGCATGGGCAACAAATCTCTTCTTTTTGTCTTCCACAGAAGAAAGAACATCATACAGGTTTGGAACAACATGATGGTGAGTAAATAATTTTAAATTTAACTATGCCTTTAAGACTTTCTTCTTTAATCTGCTCACAAATGTATATCAGTTATGACATACGTGTAGTTTAGACATTTATGCCTCTGCCATATCTGAAAGTGATTACAAACAGACCATAAAAGCGAAAAGAAACCAAGAGAATTTGCAGAAATGGATGGATGCCATGTATGCATATACGATATGCACAATACAATTCCCTAAAATAAAATGTTTGTAAAAAAGGCCCCATAAGCCAATTACAAAGATTATTTTATATGACATCATTATTTCACAGGCACCAGGGAGGTTGTTGTAATTGCATTTGTAATAAGTGCTGCATTGCTGGAATGAAGAGTAATAGTTATTTTCGGATATGGAATTTTAGTGTCACTTTCCAGCAAAAAGGTGCAATGTGCTGGCAGACCTCAGTGGCATTTAAGCAAGATCACCAAATAATCAGACTGTTAAAAGAAATGGGATACTGGCAAATACATTCTGCATTCATTCCGTCTACCTGTCACATACAATAGACTTTAATAGAGTACTGTGAGGTTGGGGAATTCACCAAGGTTCTATATATTAAAATGCTTAATTGGGTATAAAGTACAAGTTTACTGCATACAGTACCTAACAATGCTATTCTCAGGCTGTTAGCCTATAACAGCATGTGCTGTAGGACTTCTGGAGGGAGTTAAAATCTAGGAACGGGTGAATGGTGCTGTTTTCAATTAGCATGCCAGTCTGAATGGCATGTCCGGCTGACAGGGCTTTACAAGCGGCTAAACACAGTGGCCTATGGGAGTCATGCATGCCGGCCTTTATCAGCACCTCTCCAACCTGTTCTGAAAAAGAGACCGTAGCTCTGCACTGATTTGCAAGGATACCTACCATGTGTTTACTTCTGCAGAGAGGAGGAGAGAGAGAGAGAGAGAGAGAGAGAGAGAGAGAGAGAGAGAGAGAATACATGTATATTATTATTATTATATATATATATATATATATATATATATATATATATATATATATATATATATATATATATATACACACACACACGCACTCACTGTACCTTTGTTAGGAACACCTTGCTAGCAGTGTTGGGTATAGTTACTTTGGAAAGTAGTTAGTTAAGTTACAACGTTACCATCAATTAAAAGTAATTAGTTATGATACAGCGTTACCTATTCATAAAAGTAACGCGTTAGAGTACTCATGCGTTACCAAAAATTAAAAGCCGTCTGCAGCGGCTCACACATGACAGACACAGCCCCCGGCCCCTTTAAATGCACCTAGAAGTCGTGACTCCCGACAATGAATAACGTCAGTCATCCGACTAAATTAACACTGCAGGATAACAATAACAGGAAAGACAGTCAGCAATAGGTTATTCCACATGGCGTTTTATTTATTTATTATCACAGAACATATTATTAATCAAAATTCGCACCTACCCAGCCCGGGTAGCCTAGGCTACTGTATATTATGAGCACCACAAGATAACTCCTGATTTTTCTTTAACTTTACATAATGCAGTTATCAAAGTACAATTATGCTTACTTGTAAACAACCTTAAACAGGCTTGCAGATTTAAATCCATTTAGAAATGATGAACAACCAGCCAGCCAACGATCTAACAGAAATTAACAGCTGACTGTCAAACAAAAATGATAACAAACCGAATTAAATCCTTCACTGCCACACAGGCAAATGACAAATCGCTTAATAGCCGAACTAATTATTATTAAAGTGTCACTCACAGTCACAAGCCTAAATTCGCTTTAACACAGTCCTCTTACATTTACTCTTCAAAGTAGTGATTAAAACGTAGCAGAAGCAGATTTTCGAAACGTTTGTCCGACAGTCGATTTCTTTTTCGTTGACAAATTGAAAATGATGTGCATACTTCCATAAACCAAACGCTGTCCTCTTTGCTATCTTGCCGGGAGTTCGAAAAAAAAAAAAACCCCACACACACACAGGGTGTTATGGCACAGACGTATCACAGCCATTGACTTTACGATCACAGAGCTTCGGCTCCGCTGATACATCCGCAGGTGGCACAGTAGACCTAGGCCTACTGTCTGACAAAAAGCAGGCTGCAGTCGGGATTTTCCTTTCCTTAAAATAACGGACTACTTTTTTAAAAAAATAACGAAGTTACTGATTACTTATGCACGAAACTAACGCGTTAAGTTACAAATTTCAGGAAAAAAGTAATTAGAGTACTCTAACGCGTTACTTTGTAACGCGTTACCCACAACACTGCTTGCTAGTACCGGGTTGGACCCCCTTTTGCCTTCAGAGCTGCCTTAATTTTTTGTGGCATAGATTCAATAAGGTGTTGGAAACATTCCTCAGAGATTTTGGTCCATATTGACATGAGAGCATCACGCAGTTGCTGCAGATTTGTCAGCTGCACATCCAATGTGAATCTCCCGTTCCACCACATCCCAAAGCTGCTCTATTGGGTTGAGATCTGGTGACTGTGGAGGCCATTTGAGTAAAGTGAACTCGCTTTGTGACATGTGCAATATCCTGCTTGAAGTAGCCATCAGAAGGTGGGTACAGTGTAGTCATAAAGAGATGGACATGATCAGCAACAATACTCAGGTAGGCGGTGGTGTTTAAACAATGGTCAAATGGTAAAAAGGGGCCCAAAGTGTGCCAAGAAAATTACACCACCACCCCACACCATTACACCACCACCACCAGCCTGAACTGTTGAGACAAGGCAGAATGGATCCATGCTTTCATGTTCTTTACGTCAAATTCTGACCCTACCATCTGAATGTCGCAGCCGAAATGAAGACTCATCAGACCAGGCAATGTTTGTTTTTCCAAGCTTCTTTTGTCCAATTTTGTTGAGCCTGTGTGAATTGTAGCCTCTGTGTCCTATTCTTAGCTGACAGGAGCAGCTCCTGGTGTTTTCTTCTGCTGCTGTAGCCCATCTGTTTCTGGGTTCAACGTGTTGTGCGTTCAGAGATGGTATTCTGCATACCTTGGTGGTAACAAGTGGTAAATAATGTTCACATGTTTTGATTAAAAGATAGTTAACACTAAACATCAGCAAAACCCTAACAATTCACAATTTTTACAATAGTGCTCTCATTATAAAGTTAGCCTATGACAGTAGTTATTAATGTTCTGCATTTCTGTTTTGAGCTGCGCGTGCTGAAGATGACCAGAGTGAGCATTTGATAGAAAGGTTTTAAATCAATGGGACAAAACTCATAACTTAATGTAGAATACGCTTTGTTATTTATACAACATAAGTTAATATAAGGACTTATAGGCTATCTGCAAAAAGAGCCTGAATGCAATTGAACATATGAACGAAACAATGTGCAGAAACACGGCAGCTAAACTCTAAAAATGAATAGTGTTTTATTACAATGATCTTCTCATTATAAGAGATATGAGGAGATATCACTGTACTACTACAATGAAGCGCTTGACTCAAAATCAAATGCATCTTATATCAGGTAAATAATATATCCACGATATACACTGGCTGAAATGTTTTGAAATCACTTGAACCCTACCCGTTCGAAAAAAATCCAATCTCTGCCTGTGTCAGTTTGAGTCTTGGTAAAGTTTTAAATCCCTGCCGCCAAAATGCTCTTCTGTCGGTCACGGATTATAGAAAGTGAAACATAAGTCTATATGGGTGGTTGGATTTATTCATGCTCTTTAAAATATTAATTTGAAGATTCTTTCTTTTCAGATGCTTATTCACGGCTTTATCATAATAGGCTGCAAATCGCAAACTCTATGTGAAATCAGACATTTGAGCGCTGACATAGTATAAATGGCATAATCAACAACAGCCTGCGAATATTCGACCTTTAGATTGGTAGTCAAATCAGGCTCCTCGAATCAAAGCATCGAATCGTCGACTATTTGGGGTCACCCCTAATATATATATATAGTTTCTGTGCAAAACTAAACTTGTAGTTAGGCACTGGTTTGGTATATAAAATCATATAAATATATAAAAATCATTTTCATGCTGCGCAGGGCCCCACCACCCCTCTCGAATCAATGTAAATGGTACGACCCGCAGTTCAGGTGCTTCTGCTGCGGACCTGCGGTGAGTTAATGAGACAGGAGCTGGAGTTAGCTTGATATGAAGCTAAGAAAGGAAAATCAGGGGCTCAAAAACGAAAAGAAAAGAAGATTAAAGAGAGAAAGGCAAATGAGGGCAAGTAGTTGCTCACTCAGTTTTTTTAAAAGAAAGGTGAGCTCCAAATGCATAATCGAGAATTGACATTGTTTTAAAATAATATCTTCTCCCCAGAGCCAGAAGTTTACATATTTTCCTCCATTGTCAAAATCTAACACCCGCGAAAACACAGATCGTTAACGCCTATTTTACAGCATTGTTATGCAAATTAGCTCGCGCACCCTCATACATTAAGTATAGGATTGTTCTCAGTTTAATGTACATCTTAATGATTGAAAACGACTAACGTTAATTTTAAAACGTAATTCAAAGACTGAATGTCTAGTTTGGTGGTTAGTGTACCCTGTGGTTCTATATTCTGCATTTATTTTAAACAGACAAATAATCAGCAATTGAATTGTACTTAACCTACACTTTAAAAAAACGGTATTGTGACAATAAAGGATATTTTAGCAACAATTTGAAGCCATATATTTCAGTTTCAGACCCTGCAGCAGCAGCCCATTCCCCCCCCCCCCCCCCCATCGTGGCCAGGTGAAAGCAGTAACAGTGAGGTGGATGTGACAATGAGAAAAGGTGAGCTTTTACCGTAATTGCCTGTTTTAACACTTAGTAAGTGTTAAGAGGAAATAAGCAAAATGGGTACATTGTACACATTTCAACTTTGAAGGGATAGTAATCCCAAAAATTAAAATTCTGTCATCATTTACTCTATCTCAAGTTGTTCCAAACCTGTATGATTTCCTTTCTTCTGCTAAACACAAAAGAAGATATTTTAAAGAAGGTTGGTATTTAAACAGTTGTTGGTCCCCATTGACTTCCATAGTATTTTTTTTTTCCTACTATGGGTCAATGGGGTCCATCAGTCTTCAAAATGTCCCACCCATTGGTATCACTATGGTATTTGGTACGGGGGCCAAGCAAGATGGTTTGTACCCAGGGCCAAAAATTTGGTGCTACGCCCCAGCTTGTTGTAACTGACAGGTCAATGTCAGTCTAATATCTGTTTAGTCTTTTGTAGCTTTTCTATGAATCTAGACGTCTCGCTCCAGCAGAGGTGAATTCCAGGAACAAATAAGGCAGGTCATACAGTTCATTACCAATTAGACCACTTTATTACCCCCCTTTAAAACCTAGATTATTTATTCTATAGTTTGGATTCCACTGAACAATGAGCAAATAAACTGAATTGAAAACAGCCAGACAAGGTCAGTGTCCTGCTGTGATAATTTACATACAATTATAGCATGAAGATAAATGGCACTTTAACAGCCATGATTTACCCTGGAATCAGCTGCCATGATTCTCAAAGCTTTTACAACTTCATGAAGTATAGTTTTTGTAATGTCATTCAGTTCTTTCTGAACAATATTGCCAAACCCTGTATATTTATTTTAATATGGAAGAGATTGTTGCTTTGTATTAGATCACCGATATTATGTTTTAGATTGATTTGCTTTCGGCTTTTCTGAGATATGGCAAGGTATAGGTGCAATATGGCTAGGTGTTACTGCAAATTCAACAATAAAAACATGCTAAACTATTCACATATTTTCAGGCCCAAGCGCTTCTTGAAGGGAATTTACTTACCAGCACATTAGCTTGGTTAAAAACTTTAACCATCGTCCCCAGAGAAAAACATATAAAGAAATTGCCTTTTCATAAAGCAAAATACTTTGATTTGCCAGGATGTGAGCTGTGGCTCTGAGGAAAGAGGAGGCCCTCCACGGTTGTTTGTGAGAGGCAGAATGAGCTTTTTATTCCAGTTTTCTGGCAGCACATCCAGTAGTAGAGGCCCCCAAAAGAGTCTGTATAGAAGTCCAGTGCTCAATGATCTCTTCACATTTTCCCAGACGAAAAATCCTGTGCTACTTTTGTTCCGATTCCTTTGCGCGACCCGGGTAGGATGAGCAAACTTTTCTCTGGATACAGTGTTCATCGCTGATGACAGAACAGACATGATTGGCCATAATGATCCAGATTATTTGAAGCAACTGAAACGTGGCCAAATCACTTAGAAATGGCTTGATCAAACAGTGCTTCTTTCATGACCATGTTATAACTCTACCAAAAAACTGGTTAGTTGTTTTAATCAGTGAAAAGTCCAACAGAGGCATGAAAACCAGATTGTCCAAGTTATTTTTGATGCTGATGTGTCCTAGCTCACCTGAATAGTGAGTGTGTGAATGTGTGTTTGTAATCTATCGTCAAGTGTATAGAGCTACAACAACAACAACAAATTGTGTGTCTGTGCTTTTGAATCTCTTGCTTGTTAATGTATTAATCCAGAAATCAGATTATAAATAAATAGATGGTGAAATGCCAGTATTAGATGTTTTTTTAAAGTTGCCATAAAATGAAAATTCACCATTTCGAATGTATATTTATGACATTGTTGTGAACAATTCATCCATGCATATGTTTAAAAAAAAAAAAAAAAATACCTTCTAAATTTTAATCAGAATCTCATAACTCAATCCTCATGATGACATGACATACTTTTTTCTGGTGATGTACTGTATGCCAGACTTATGCTTTTATGCATAAACCCCTCCCCTTTCTTACAATCGACTGCAAACTCGCATTCAGATCTGCTATCCAAAAACAAAACAAAACAAAAACAATAGATAGATAGACCCAATTCCCATCCAATTAAAAAAAAAGATATATTCATTTTTTGTCAGTGGAAAAGCTGTGAGCAAAAGCCATAACACTGTGTAATATCGGTCATCTCTTGAATATAATTTACAGATTAAGTAAAAACAAGAAAAAAAGTGCATGACCTCTCTTCTGAGTCACTGTCCTGCTGTTCCCGTTTCTTGTAAATTATTATTTGCCAAAAAAGATTATAGGTTAACTCAAATTACAATTTATTTCTTACTGGAACTAGTTTACACTGATGTGATCATTAGGTCACCTCACAGGTCAACTTAAAACAGAGTCTTCAGGCCTCTCATGATCTGCTGGTGGCGTCTAAGCTGAGGACAGTAGTAAATCTGACACTTGCTCAAGTTGTTAAAGAAATTTCTTAATCTCCAGGCAGGGGTGACTCAGTCATCTATGAAAGAGTAACATGGTGAACGAAACAAAAGGCTCGGGCAGGATTAAGCTGTCAGTCTCTCATGCTATGGAGCTGGGTGCCGATCCAGACTAATGACCTGTAACTGGAACTCAAAGGAGAGCTCTTCCTCTATTCCAGGAAAACAGCCAAGGCAACCCTGCAAGCAGAACTGTCTCAATTAGAAAAGGCCTCCTCTCAGGAAGCTTACAGGACAGAGTTTAGCAAAACATTGACTTCCCTCTAAGTTGCATCTTCCTCTACTTTACAGCTTATTTATAAAGATGTTCAGTACATCATGATCTTTATCATTTCATAATTATTGTGGCATGAGGCTGTCCAGTGCATATTTGACCACAGTTGACCTTTCAAGCAAATGGCAAAGCACAAGATAAACCAAATTATATAAATGTTCACTACAGCGATTATCTCTGAGGTTTGGACCAAATGCTTAAAGAATTCAGCAGTCTAACGTTTTTATTTGATCATATTCCAGGTCAGGCCATCATTTAAATTTCCGACCAACAAACAATAACAAGTTATCGAGCAGACAAACTAGTACATACTGTTGATGTCAGTGGAAAAGCTGTGAGCAAAAGCCATAACACTGTGTAATATCGGTCATCTCTTGGATTGTCACTCTTGAAAGGGGCTCCTTCATGACTGCATGAAAGCTTCTATATTATTACTAACAGATGGAGAACATATGAAAAGTACATGCAATGCATTTATCTGTCTATATCAGTCTCAACCTTTTTGACTTGAATGTATCCCCATTGAGCATCCATCCGTCTATCTGTCTATCTATCGCGCCATATATCTGTTGTTCTGTTTGTTTGTCTGTCTATCTCTTCTCGTGTATATATAATTATTTGTCTTTCTGGTGTGGGAACTTGCATTAAATTGGGGGGAAAAAATCACAACCATTGCATGCTACAGTAGAGAGCTACTTTAACTGTTATATAGAAAGTGTGCAGCTATGAATCATGGACATTTGTTTCTCATGTTATTTTGAAACCACAATGTGGAGCCTCTTGCGGAGTTTTGAGTGACTGCACTGCCATGAAACAAGGCCAGCGTCCTAAACTGTTTCTATGAGTCTCTACAGAAAGTATCCCATCTGAGAAAGTATGACAAAAGTATGCCATAATCAGCTCCAGCAATTGGATTGACCCCACAGAATGATAGTTGCAAAAACGTCATCTTGAAATACCAAGAGTACAGTAATTAATGAGATTTTGAATATTGTGGTATCTGTATTTTATGGACTACTGTGCATGTCTTGAGTCTGCATTGTAAATACCATGGCCCTGTTTAAAGTATGTATGAAGTAATTGCCAGATGTATTTGTGATCAAGACTATTAAAAAACTCACATAAAAAGCCAAACATTTGTGCTGTAAAACAAAGACAGAAAGGGAGAACAGATGTATAGCAGACACTTGTTGATGAAGTGTTTTTAAATTAGACCAGTTTCTTTTTGATCTTAGCACTGATTATCATCCTAGCATCAATTTCGCGTCTGCAACTCCTTCATCTAACATATTGAATGGCTTAAACATAAACACATATTTGGCTGTTTCTTCATTCTTCATTTGGGTATCTTTCTCTTAAGAAATGTTTTGAAACAAGAAATATATATATATATATATATATATATATATATATATATATATATATATATATATATATATTAAAACTTCTATTTTAAATTAATTCTTCAGATTAGAAGTAAACAAAGTGCCTCTAACTGAATAATCTGAATAATCTGTTAACAGATTTAATCCTCCTAAGTGTCAGGGCAATTTCGAGGCACAGTATAGAACAAACTATCTTCAGAACATCTTCTCTTCAAAAATCACATTAGTTTATCATTGTCATTATAATTCAAGGCAGAACGCTTTGAAATAACTGCAGCTTGTATAATGCATTTGCCCTTATGCAAGTTTACATTGTAGTATGCATACTTTGCATGCTATGTGAATTGTGTACATGCAACACCTAGATGACCGGCTGCAATTTCCAAAATATGTGGACTTACTTACATTTTTGCATTTGTCATGAATTGTATCCAAATCATCTTACATTGCATTCAAGCTATACATTTTATCTGCTGAATTAACTCAGCTATTAGAATCTGCTCTGAAAAGGAAAATAAGTTTAATACTATCATACTCCTGGCAGTTCTCTCTGACTTGCAAGTGTACTTTAGCCGTTTGAATATAAACATAACTGTGGTAATGTTTTTAAATCATCAGCACTGAGTAGATTGTTCCAGATTCTTAAGATATATTGCAGCAAATCAACCACTAAATGTCTCTAGAATCAACTAAAGGAAAATGATACTTTTCAAATAAATAAAGTAAAATAAAATGGCGGTTTAATAATTTCCCTGTTATTATAGTAAAAGTGGTGTGAATATTTCTGCCTCTCTCTGTTTTTAAAGTCTTCCATTAGTTGAGAATATGAGAAAGATTTATTATGTTCCTAACTCTGTGTCACCTTTCCTCACCTCTTCTCACCCAAAGCGTTTGTTCTTATGGCCAGTGTCACTGCATGACAAAAAACATGTGCTAAGAGAACTGAGAATCTGGGGCAATGGGAGATTTTATTCAAATATTATTGTCCAGGGTGCTCATATATTCAAATTGAATTAATTTATGTTTTTCAGGAAAGTCCCGTGATACATCTGTGGGAAATGCACTTCACAAGAGTTCATCCATGAGTGAGCAAAAGTATATTTTAACTCTTTAGTCGTCTTTCTAATAATGTTTCATTTTGTTCTGCCCTTAACTTGTTTCTTAAATCATATTATAAAAGAGTATTTAACTGCAAGCAATTAAAGTCTTTACGATCACTTATCAATTTAACACATCTTTGCTGTATATTAATTTATTTCATATATATATATATATATATATATATATTATATATATATATATATATATATGTATGTGTGTGTGTGTGTGTGTGTGTGTGTGTGTATATATATATATATATATATATATAGATAGATAGATAGATAGATAGATAGATATAAAAGATTTCTATTTTAAATAAATGATGTTCTTTTTAATTGTTCAATCATCAAATAATCCAGAAAAACGTATCACAGGTTCCAGTTAAATATTAAGCAGCACAACTTTTTCCAACATTGATATTAAGTCAGTGTACTAGAATGATTTCAGAAAGATAATGTGACACTTAAGACTGGAGGATGCTGAAAATTCAGCTTCGCTGTATATAAAATAGAAAGCTGTTATTTTTTATTGTAATAATATTTCAAAATATAAATGCTTTTCTGTATTTTGATCTAAATAAATGCAGCCCTCATGAGCATAATAAACTTATTTAAAAAATCTTATTGATAACAAACTTTTCAATAGCAATTTTAGATTCAATTATTTTGTGAATGAATACATCTCTATATAACCTAGACCCCCCCCCCCCCCATATGACCATATGAACAACCTAGACTTTTTCTATATGAGCATTATTCAAACATACAGAAAATGTGGTTTCATCACTGCAAAGTCTGAATCATGGCACGTGATGAGACATTCTGCTCTACATCCAGGCCTGTGTTTGATAGCCCACCCATCCGACGGCTGCCAGCTCTGTAAACATTTACTCATGCTATTAACACAGACCACTGAATTCAGCACTGTCTGACCACATATTACATAGCAGCTATAGTTAGAATATAATGTCTGACTTGTACCACTGCTGGGAAGCATTGTAATATACACAACCAGTTCATGACTCATCGTAAACAACACAGAAAAAAATATACAACAGGGACGGGACATATTAAGGCCCTTTGATATGTGAACCGAGCTCCATGTCAAATAAAACCTCCATTTACAGATCCAAGAACTGAAAACACATTGGCCGCTGTCCCATTCCCATGTGTTGAGCACAAAATAAGCAATGAGATATGTTTAGGATGTGGATTATAATGCTGTGATAATTACAGGAATCTGCAGGCGAATGACGCCACAACTATGTCACTTCATGGTTTGCTTCTATGTGTCTGAACTAAGATCCAATGATTCACAGAGACTGGTAAAAGAGACCCGTTAACAACATTACATTGGCATGGAAAAGTATGTTATTTCATTACAAAATATTAAACCATATTATTTATGTTATGTTATATATTATATTATTATTACATAAGATTAAGAAAATGCATTAAATTAATCAAAAGACTTAGGCATTTTGTGTAACAATACATTTCAAACCTTTTATTAAAAAAAATATAATTGTTTCATAGTTTCCACAAAATTATTAACCAGCACAGCTGTTTTCAACACATGCATGTAAAATATAAAAAATAGGCACACAAGTGACCTTTAGTAAGTAGATAAACATTAAACACACACACACACAAAATTTTTTTTTTAAATTAAATTCATAAAAACAAAATAAAATAAAGGCCATTCTGCTTTAATATATAAAAAATAAAGTATATATATATATATATATATATATATATATATATATAAATTGTGCGCATGATTTATATATATATATATATATATATATATATATATATATATATATATAAATTGTGCGCATGATTTATTAATTCCCTCAATTTACTAAAACATGCACACAATTACTATTGTTTTCCCTCGATTTACTATTGAGGGATAGTAACATAGTAAAATTGAGGGAACGAATTAGTAAATCGTGCACACAATTAATAAACTAAGTGAACGCAATAGTAAATCGAGAGAACACTATGGTATTTGTGTGCACGTTTTAGTACATTGAGGGAACGAATTAGTAAATCGTGTACACGATTTAGCATTATATTTTTTTCCAGCGTGTCAGTTATTTATTTATTTATTTATTTATTGTGATCATCAATAGATGATAGATAAAATCCCAAAAAATCAGGCCTGGTCCTACAGGGGCACTAGAGGATGCTAAGCATGCTCAGTTAAAGCTGTATAGTTGAAATAGATTTGGTGAACGCTCCAGTGAGTATTTGTGGAGGGCCAAAGGTTTCAATTTACAATGTGTTTTTGCTGTTATTGCAATTTATGAACAACAGTTTCAGTAGAGTCATCACAAAGAGGAAACATCACTTTAGATTTTTTTTTTCATGCAGTGATTTATAGAACTAATGTAATATTTTGTAAGAAATCTCCTTTACTTTGCTAGTTAATAAGTATGAGTATGACAATTGTATTATTGTTGTTGCAGGGAGAAGCAGAACACAATTTACCAACAAATCTATCAACCAAATGAATAGAAACTGGTGACAAAGAATGGGTAGGCCTACCTTTCAGTAAAGCAACAACACCTGATGAGATGTAGACCCCATAACAATGGAAAATTATTTTGGATAAACAGAAAATTAAAAGTGATTTAGAAATATGAGGTTCAGCACACATGCCACACTGTACAGCTCTGGTGCGTCTGTTGCTGTCCACATAGTATTGACACGTTCAGTGCTTTAAGTGGCCCATCCCCTGAGGTAACAACAACAACTATATTGAAGGGGTTTTATATACAGCAGTCAACAGGCGACCTTAATAATAAATCATTTTATTAGTTTGTGGATTTGCTTGAGCTAGAAATAACTACTGAACATAAATAAAATGTGCAAAAGGATTTTGAAAAATACCCTTAAGAAAGAGCTACTGCATTACTTCATTCAAACTTCCAAACTGACTCCAAACTCAATCTCCGAACTCCCAAACTGTCTCAAATGATTTGCGAATCCGCTTTGAAGTCCCGAACTGACTCAAATGATTCGCGAACCCGCTACGAACCCCCGAACTGATTCAAATGATTTTTCGTACCCGCTACGAACTCCCGAACTGATTCAAATGATTCGCGGACCCGCTACGAACTCCCGAACTGATTCAAATGATTCGCCATCCCACTCCGAACTCCCTTACTGATTCAAATGATTCGCGAACACGCTTTGAACTCCCGAACTGACTCAAATGATTTGCGATCCCCAAACTGACTCAAATTATTCGCGATCCCATTCCGAACTCCCAAACTGACTCAAATGATTCGCGAAACCGCTCCGAACTCTCAATTGATTCAAATGAACCGCGAAGCCTGTCCGAACTCCCGAACTGACTCAAATGATTTGCGATCCCACTTCAAACTCCCAAACTGTTTCAAATGATTCATGCTCCATACTCTGAACCTGGAAGAATTAGGAAGCGTGCATTGTGAAGGGCGCTCTGAAAAGTGGCAACACAGGCAAAAAACCTCTATTAAAACAGATGTCCAAATGAACGTACGAGTGTGCTAAAATCACGTTTTGGGCGCATGGAGAGGTGGCGGTACGCCCAAGAGCTATATCTGGAAGTGGCAGTACTGAGTACCGGTGCGTACCGGCCCACTTAAAGCACTGGACACATTGCAACATTTCTAGCTATGGCATAATTTTGATGCAGAAGTATAAATCAACTTTAACAGTCAACTTGGATCACATGTGCATTGATAACCAATCACATTACAGCCCTGAAATGTGCGACAGTCAATCTGTGTTTACAGATACTATAGAAATGAATGAGAAGTCCCATAAACTAAACCTACCTGCAAAAAGTCTGTGATTAGTTAAAAATTTACAGTATATAATATAAAATTATATATATATATATATATATATATATATATATATATATATATATATATATATATATATATATATATATATATATATTAGGGATGCACGATATTGGATTTTGGCCGATATTCGATATGCCGATATTTTCTAAATAATTTTGGCCGATGCCGATACCGATATCGATATATATAAAAATATATACTGATATATTTACAAATATATACTGATATATTTAAACTTTAATTTTACTGAAGAGAAATCCATGTATCTCTTCTGTACTGATTCTACCATAAATTTATTATTTTACAAATGTAGACAGACATTCACATCTGAAAAACAGGTCAATTATTTCACTTGGAGAATATCGGTTTGGCTCATCGGCAGAAATATTCATATCGGCCGATACCGATAATGGTCATTTTAAGCTTTTATCGGCCGATACCGATGTTGTGCCGATATTATCGTGCATCCCCAATATATATATATATATATATATATATATATATATATATATATATATATATATATATATATATATATATATATATATATATATATATATATATATATATATATATATATTCCCTTAGCCAAAGTGGAAACTTTAGCATTAGCTTTTACGCCTTTTTGGCTAAAGGTTGCAGGCTTGCCTTCTAGTGGCTTTGAATTCACGGCCGCAATGCCTTAGGTGACAGCAGTGTCTATGTTGCTACTATGCAACTGTGTGTAATGAAATCAAAGCTTTTTGCTATAAAAGGCCCTGTGCATTGTAGGACTAGAGGACTAATAAGCTCTTGATGTAGTTTCAAGGCAGAGAACATCAAACATCTTTGATAAAGATGGGACAAAGAATAGATTTATCCTAGAGATATTGAATACCAATGTCATCAGTTTCATGGATGTGATAATATCTCATATTCTCTCTTTGAAGTGAGCCTGCAGCTCTGGATTGTCTTAAAAGGAAGGTAACAACAAGAGGACTACATCATTATTTAATCATCTCATTTCTATATTTGGAGGTGGACCTTTTTTTAGTTTAAAAGCAGCAAAGCTCAGCTGTGAAACACACCTATGATCAGACCTCATCTATTATCATGGAAATAAAGCAGTAAAATTCACAAGGTATCAATGCAAAAAGTAGCCAGCTAGATTTTTACATATTTGAAATAAAATCAGTTTCTGTGGTTTCTATGGTGCTATGAGTAGTTGTTAGTGTGTTACTAAGTGGTTCCTATATTGTAATCTAGGTGGTTTTAGGGTGTTCTGGGGTTTGTTTAAATCTCTAAGTGTGCAAAATAGTAATAGTGATTCTTGTTTTAACAAGCAACAGTAATTAGCAAAAAGCCTCCCTTCTGCTTGCACGATGCTCTCAAATGCATTTAATGAGTGAGGAAAAGAAACAATAAGCACATGCTCCTCATTACAGGTCTGTTGTGTTGGAGGTGAAGTTCTCATTTGTGAGTTCTGAGAAATTAGTAAATTTGTGAGAAATGCAATAACAGACTCAATGGGTGGTGAAGGGAATCCTCTCCAGACGCTTTCTGTCCCAACCCTCCTCCTCTTCTAGTTATAAACACAGTAGCACGTGTCTGTTCCCTAACTAGTAGTTTTCTTCTAGCTTTCTTTTTTTCAGGTAGTGTCATATTTGTGCTGGTTTGGAGGCTGTCCTGAACCTCACCTGTGGTTCATATGCTTCACAAAGAGTCTAAACTATGTATCCTCTCTAGTCCTGGCGTATATTTTTTTCATTTTTTTATTTTTTATTTTTTGCGTGGCACTGAATCAATGGTGAGAATGAAATAAAGGCCATGAGATTAACTGTGATAATAACGGTTCCAGTCACACTGTCATGAGAAACAAAGCAATTAGGTCTCGCCAGGTGCATAATGTGAGAGAGCATCATTCTAGTCATGATTTTTCTCAATTTAATGTTTTAATTTAGTGTGGTTTATTATTAAAAAAAATAATATGCAGTTAAATTAGCGAATTATCATTCTTTATAATGTAATTTTACTTTAATTTATGAAAAGAAAAAGTATGGCGTATGTGTTTAAAAGAAGATTCGGTAACACTTTAGAATAAGGTTCCATTAGTTAATGTTAGTTAATGAATTAATTAACATGAACAAACAATGAATAATACATTTATTACTGTATGTATTCATCTTCGTTAATGTTAGTTAATGAAAATACAGTTATTCATTGTTAGTTCATGGTAATTCACAGTGCATTAACTAATGTTAACAAGCACAACTTTTGATTTAAATAATGCATTAGTAAATGTTGAAATTAACATGAACTAAGACTTATAAATGCTGTAGAAGGATTGTTCTTGCTTAGTTCATGTTAACGAAAGTAGTTAACTAATATTAACTAATGGAACCTTATTCTAAAGTGTTACCGAAGATTCTTATATACATCGATGCTGATTTTTGTATTACTGTAAAAAGTAATTTAGCTAAATATTTCTACAATATAAAAAATGATTTCTGTTTTATTATATTTTAAAATGCAATTTATTTCTGTGATGCAATGCTCTATTTTCATCAACCATTACTCCAGTCTTCAGTGACACGTTCAGAAATCATTTTAATATGCCAATTCACTGCTCAAGAACTGTTCAAGACTTTCTGGTGTGTATAAAAAAAAACGCCTGGAAACGCCTTCGTTTTGGAATAAAGGATTTTACAGCAAATTCAAACCAGACAATCACTAGGCAACTCTGAATCAATCAAAGCTTCCTGTACCAGACAGCGAGCTTAAGGGCCAATCGCTTGTGTTTGATGTGGAAGCACAGAACATTTCAAATTGTCATGAATCAGATCATTGCAAGAAACATCTTTTACCACTGCATTTGTGCATTTCCAGGAGGAGGATTAAAGGAAAGTGCTTTTGTCCTAATCAGATTCAGGCAGGATTCGAGGGGCTTTAGCAGCCCTCCGAAGAGTAATTCTCTCCGTGACGTGAGCAGACATTAAAGAATGTTCAGCAAAATCACATTCTGACAAATTATGTTTAAATCTCAGTGATACTAAATATTTTGTGGCTGACTGTGTGTGTCTTTGGCAAGGTGCTTAAGGCTGGTTTACAATGAGCACGTGTGTTTGTTTATTTCTGGGAAGAGGGTCAGAGCGGACAATCGTGAGGATCTCGAATCTGTAGCATTGCCCTGGCCGACTCTGTCAAGAAACATTATGCTTGGAGCTCGGCCCTGTTCAAAGAGACAGAGGGAGTAACAAATCCTTCACGCGACAAAATGCCCAAGGGCCTTATGATGAGTCATAAACAATGAGTTTCAGCAAAAAAAGCATGATATTTATTTAAAGGTGCACTCAGTCCCATTTGATTTAGACCCTATACTGACACCTACTGGTGTGGAAGCATGAAGTTGTACCGTGTTCGTCGTGTTTGTGCTCTGCGCTTGACATCCCGCCATTTATACTTGGTTTGTGGCATGGGATTGTGTCGCAACTTTTTCCAGCGTTCCAGTGGGAAAACTGTTTGTTTGGACATTTAATTTTTCCACTGGACTGTCTGGTCGCATACACGCCAATCCATCACTCCAGACTCCGCTGTTGACTCAGACTCCGTTGTTATGTTGTTTCTGTGGTTTGTGTATTGTATATGTTGTTATATTGTTTGATTTGCTTGTTCTGTTTAGATGTACTTTGATGTTTATGCTTTCTAAAGCGCCTTGAGCTCTGAAAGCGATATATATATAAAGCAAACATGTTGTTGTTACAACAAAACTAGTCATGTGATCTCAATATGGTGGCGGGCATGAGCCAGTCGCCTGTTTTATGGACAATTTAACCTTTTTTGGAGAATGTTTATTTATGTGTTAAAGTCAAAAAATTACTGAGAGCGCACTTTTATTCTTAGTTTAATTAAAAGAATAGTCCATCCAAAAATGAAAATTCTGTCATTGTTTACTCACTCTCATGTTGTTCCAAAAATGTTTGACTTAATTTCTTCTCTGAAACATGAAAGAAGATATTTTAAAGAGTTTACATTTTTATGTCCATTGGAAGTCAATGGGAACGAAACTATTTGGTTAGCATCATTCTTATGATTCTTAGCGAGTAAAATTATGACATTCATTTTTGGGTAGACTATCCCTTTAATAGCACTGTCCGTTCTTAGACTCATCTCGTTTTCGAGCACAGAAAGCTTGATGTGCATATATCATCAGAGTCTCATCCCAAAGCACTTTGTAAGTACCTTTAAAGAGCCTAATGTAAGATTTGAAAACACTGACTGTTCAGCTTTGGAAGGCAGACTGAAGGTCTCGCAGTGATTAACAGCTGTGTTTAGAAATCAAAGCAAACACTTCACTTCATGTACCTCATAACCCAAGATGAATTCTCTTCAGAGTATCTACAGCATGGCGATGTTTCGTAATTATTCATGTTTATCCTTGGGCAATATTCAACCATTTGTTTTCATACAGCTGCTTCAAATGCAAACAAGAACATTGATTTAATATGCTAAGCACTAACATATCTTGCACCCAAAGCAAACACACTTCTCTTATTCATTCTTTAAAACAAACGCCCATATTACCACCATGCTGGTCTAGAAATGCAGGAATTATAAAGAAAGACTTAAAGGTATAGGTGAGAATTGTGTCATTTTTACTACTCTACTGCTTCAATGTAATGATACAAAATATTGAGGACTGAGGATGTCAAATTCAAAAAGAATAAAAAAGTGGCAGAAAAATAGTATAGTATTATATATAGTATTAAATAATAAGATTATAGTTTTAATAGTATTATAGTTTATGTAATAATATAATATTATATTACAGTTATTTTAAATTGTAGTAGCTAAATTTGATCAATATAGTAAATTTAGGTTACTATTTACTAAAACCATAAAAGTTCATTTGAGATGTAGAGATATCTGATTAATGAATTATTATTTTTATTGTGTGTTTTCAAAAAACAGTTTACTTCAGTTTAATGTGTGTGTGTGTTGCAGAGAGGAGAACATGTCTCCAAATGGTCTAATTGTGTTCATAAAGAACCACATACAGGATTGGAACAACATGAGGGTGAGTAAATGATTATATATTTTTAATTTTGGGTGAAGTATCGCTGAGAAAATCTTCTTTGCAACATTTAAGCTCTGTTTTAGCTCTTAATGCTGGCACTCATAAAGTAGATACATGTGAGATCACACTTGAGCTTTGCAGATGTCTTTATGGAAACAGTGTAAGGTGTTAACACAGAGCCAGGGGTTTGGCCAAGACCTCTGTATTTAAAAACTCCTCAGAAATGGAAAGGAAAGCCTAAAACATCAGGCACTGTTTTCATTTTGTAAACCTGTAAAAGCAGGATAAAGACCTAAGCCACTGAGCTCAGTCCAGTATTTCACCCCGAACAAACAGAGGTCAGCTCAGCATGATAACATGCCTGCCACTTTCCCATAGTTCCTACACTGACTTCTGAGCAGCTCCCACGTGGCAGGCAAATCTGTCTTTAGTAGGTTAGGATAAAATAAAGCTGCAGTGTGAATGTCAAGCACATAGAATCAAAGGCCTGAGTGAACATGTTTGTATTCTAATTTAATACTTAAATACATCTAAATTTATATTTGTCATACGTATTTTATTGACCCAGAAATAGTCAAAAACATGGTAAAAAGTATTATTATGAATATATAATGAATGGCAGTGTATACAAAATGCAATATATTCACAAACACACACGAGCACACACACACGTTTGTTTTTGTGAAAAGTGGGGACATCCCATAGGCATAATGGTTTTTATACTGTAGAAACTGTCAATTCTATGGCCCTTCACCAACCCTACTCCTAACCCTAACCCTCACAGGAAACTTTGTGCATTTTTACTTTCTCAAAAAAAAACTCATTCTGTATGATTTATAAGCATTTTGAAAAATGGGGACATGGGTTATGTCCTCATAAGTCACCCTCTCCTTGTAATACCTGTGTCATACCCATGTCATTATACAAAGTTGTGTCCTGATATGTCACAAAAACATGCCCACACTCACACACACACACACACACACACACACACACATTGAATATATATATATATATATATATATATATATATATATATATATATATATATATATATATATATATATATATATATATATATATATATATATATACACACACACACACACACACACGTTGAATAAATGCTGTCCTTTTAAACTTTTTATTCATCAAAGAATCCCGAAAAAAAGTACCACAGGTTCCAAATAAATAAATAAATACATAATAAATTAAAGAGCACATATAGCTGATGAAAATGCAACTTTGCTTCACAGAAATGAATTATATTTTAAAGTATATTCAAATAGAAAACCATTATTTTAAATAGTGATAATATTTTACAATATTACTGTTTTTTTTCTGTATTTTTGATCAAATCAATTTATCTATTATTTAATTTATCTATTTTTCCTTGCTAAGTTCAGATTTTTGGGCCTTCACTGTGATACAGTGAATACTTACGTTTCATTGATTAATCAGATTTTTTATTTGATAAATTAAATCAAATTACATTATTCAGCTCTGCATATGAAAAAAGGTTTCACATTTAATTAGGGTATAATTATGGTCATTTCCAGTCAGTCAACAGCTATTTAAAATGTGCAAGTGTTCCCCGTCTTATGGTGCCAGGATTCTAAAGTTAAAGCCTTTGACTGAGCTAAAGCCTATATTGACCCAAAATTTGTACATGGATGTCATGTGACTGTAAATAAGGCCTTGCATGCCCAAGGCCAGTATATCGTCTCACATTTCTCCAGCTCTAGATCATTAAAGCCTCTTTAAGCAATGCTTTAGGAAGGGCTTCACTAGGGTTGGCCCCTGGGCTCTCTCCAGCAACATGACAGCCCTACTCAACTCTCTCTAATACGTGCTAATTGCATTCCCTCTTACTCACTAGATGGGAAGAATGCGCATGTTATTTCTGCACCAGGGCCCATCAGCAGATTCCATCTTTGAAAGTAAAAACATGGCTGGTTGAGTCAGAAAGGAGCAGGGAAGGTACACTATGAAGCAATATCTTGTTGACTTTTTGTATGACCTTTTTTTTTTTTTAAGCATAAACAATGATATTTTAAAGTCCCCAGTGACTTCTAGAGTGTGTTAAAATAATAATAATAATAATAATAATAATAATAATAATATTCACTGCTTAATTTGTGGCTTGGATACAATTTTCAAAAGCATTTGACTGTGACATAGTCATCCATGACCTGACAAAATGACTTACAGAAAAAATAATTAAAGGAGTTTATGGACCCCCACCAAAAAAAAAACATTCAACACATTACTAAATAGTATAAGGTTACATAATTTAAACCAATAACATAATTTAAACACACTAAATTTTTTTACACCGACACCTACACATTTTCAGTTCATATGGGCTTTATAGTGTGTCATTACTTCAATACTGTTTTGTTCATTTTTCATTATTTTGTAAAAAAAAAAAAAAAATGGAAATGCTGCTGATTTATTATTATTATGAATTATTCTAAACAGATTATTTTAATATATTGCATCCAAGATCTGAATGTCGTTGTTTTCAACATTTCAACCAATAATGTATATCAAATTGCAATTTATGTATTCTTATTACTATTACTTAAAAAAAAAAATTATCAAAGTTGCATAATTTGAATTGTCTTTCAGTGCATAAGGACTTCTATTCATGTTTGTTGAACCAGGGTAACTGAGCCTCAAGGCAGAGGGATTTTCTAGTTATTTAACACATCTGGCTTACCTGACTCCTTTGTGCTTTTTTTCAGAGGCTGGATTTACAGTAAAAGGTTTAAAGATCAAATTTAGATTAAGGGGTAATTACCCAAAATGATACCTTTGTTGAAGGTAGGCTTATCTGGCGAAGGAAAGTGTAATCAAAATCTTTTGTGATGTTAAGGTTTACCAACATTACCATGTTATCATGGCTCTACGGAGAAATAACAGTTGACAAAGGAGACACATTTATTCGTAAGAGTTTTGTTATTAGACTGAATCCCACTGAAGCGCAAGAGATTTGACTATAGGATGTTCAGAATTAGGTCAGTCAGTCATGTGCTCTTCACCACCTCCATACTCAAAGGACAATATACAGCAGAGATTATTGATGTTAGTTTTGATATATTGATGATTTAGCAGTCACTAGAATACTTGAGACTGACATGAACCTGAGTTGATGAATTTTCTTTAAGATTCAAGCTTATTCTTTATCTTATTAGAAAAATATTTGGTTATTTATGTGGGCCATTTTTTTTACATAGCATTGTCCATTTATAGAGTGTATTATTCAAGTAAACAAATTAATCATAATTAACACCAGTGTGACAGTAAAACTAAAGCTGCCACACTGTTCACATGAATAACAGCACCTCATATTTACAATTCTGTTATTAGCTAGCTAACTACATAGCTATATTTGATATTTAATTAATTTAAACTCAGACATGTTCTTCATAAATCACTGTACTGTTGATGTTTATATTTGGCCATACACATGCTTTTTCATTTTCTGTTTTCCACTAAAGTGTTTTTTTCCTCACTAAATATAATTTTCTTGTTGCAAAATAATGTATTTGTGCTTTATACACGAGGAACGATAAAAAATAAGTAAGTCTTTTATGTTCACCAAAGTTCACAATTTTTTTTTATTTCCATTTATGTAACCCTTTATAATAACTTTCATTTCATTTCACTCTTGTCTTCAGTGCTGCATGGTCCTTCAGAAATCATTCAGACATGCTGACTAATTACTTTTAAAACCCTGACACATTTTTTTTCCTGGACTTTTGGATGAACATTTATTTGAGTTTATTAGAATTTTTGTCTAACAGTGTAAAATCTGATGCAAATTTGCTGTCGGTTGGAGAATCTGATATGTATGTGTTCTTTTGTGTTAGTATTAAAGATATGACACCCTTCACCTTTAATGATGACTTAGTTATAGACATTGTAAAGCAAATTTTCATGAAGTTATTTGCCAAATATTTGCCAAACAATTGAAGGGTGGTCCCCACCAGCGATAAAAAGCTACGCCTTTGTTTTCTAACAACAGAAGTCAACATTAACTTATTTGGGCAATTGTAACATAATTACTGTATTTTGGTTTCTTGATTAAGTTTCTAGTTTCTAATTATTTCTTATTTTGTCTACCATGGTTTGGCTCTCATCATCTGCTGATTTGTCAACAGGATGTGGGAGGGTTTGTCATACAAAAAAAAACAAAAAAAAAACAATTATAAAACTGATTTGTCAACTTTATATCTTTTATAAGAGTCGAGATGAGTGCATAGCATTGTTGTAAACTTAAAGAACAAAAGGATTTCTAGTAATGAATGTCAAATGCAGCCACTTGACATTTAAACCGACTCCCATAGTTAAACTCTTAAAAGTCTTTTGTCTATGGCCAACACGGTGCTGTATTTTGTACTTAGTGGTCCAGCACACAAACTTTCCTCAATAGCAATTTGTCCAAATGAAACGCAAGTTACATATTTTATTTTAGGCGAGTCTTGCTAAATTACAGAGTGGTCACTGGTGGCGAAACAAAAATGCTGCTTTTTGTGTGGTAGCTGCTCTGAAACTTTTCTTTTCTGAAACTTTTCTTTTCTTTTCTGGTAGCTTTTCTGAAACCTCTGTTGAAATGTGTTGCAGTTTTATCTAATCTCGGATCTCTGCGTGCTTTCTCCAATCATCTAAGTGAGTGATTTGTACATACGCCAGTTCATTCAACTTCCCATGAAAATTTTTACCGAGCCATTGCAAATCTTTGTAAGGTGAATGAGCTTTATTTATAACATGGAAAATTGGCTCTGAAACTTCTGAAGGAATGTATTTGTGGATACATTGTCCACGGGTGATTTATCATTTGTAAAAATGGAACATGTTAATCTTTTGCACTCGTTTTCCCCTAGTTTATCAAATGAGAAAGTACGGCAATTAACATACATTGTGACTATGATAATCATCGATAATGTTTCTCAAAACTGAAATCAAAACAAAAGCATTGTCTAAATGCCGTCTTTAACATCCCTGAATGCTGAGTACATTGTTTTCATAGCATGGATTTGTAGGAATCACAGAGCTGGAGCTCTTCTTAGGAGAGAGGATTAGAGGAAAAATGTGATGGCATTCCAGAGGTGTTGCTGTAGAAACCAAGAGGAGTTGGCCAATGTAACGGGTCAGCAGCTTCTGGACAGGTGATGTGCTCACCCAGCAGAGAGGGCCATAAAGACTCGGAATCCCGAAGCACACCTAGCTCTAACAATGGGCTGCAAACAAACTCACGCTTTTACCACACGATACGTCCCTCCCGGGGCGAAGGGGCGAAGGACTCGGCATCATAATGTCATTTAATAATGCAACGCAGCGTTTGATTTGACGTTTGTACCCCCTATTGTTCTCTGTTTCTTTGCCTACTTTTCTTTTTGTTGAATGAAACATTTTACCATGCCTTCATTGTATATTTTTGTTCCTTTTCAGGTTTATTTTGTTTAGTTTTTTTTTTCTTTCTTTTTCTTTTTTATATTTATTGTGTGAAATTATTTACTGTGATATTTATAATTTGTTTTTATTTTTTTCTGCAGTAACAGCATGCTGAAATATGCTGTATGAATAATGTAGAAAAACCAAGGCAAATATGACTTATGAACAGAATATTTTGTTGTGCATTATTTTAAGTAATTGTAATTTTATCAAATCATGAAAAAAGTATGAAAATATTATTTAAACATGGGAAATTATGCCTTGGCATCTGACATAAAAGTTTATAGTATATTTTATTTATGTTCATTTTTATTTTATTTCAAGTAACATATATATATATATATATATATATATATATATATATATATATATATATATATATATATATATATATATATATAATAACCCACGTTAACCATGAAATTAGACCAGTAGAGTCTACCATTTTATGAAAATGTTTAAAATTTACTTTCTACCACATATCAAATATAGTAAATAATTACATTACAAATAGTAAAAAGGTATTTGTTAGTTCAGAAAATGTGTAAAAATGACAGAATTTTCTTGCGATAAATGTGATGGTTTAGTGTCATGCAACTGCAAGCTTTCTGAAAGTTTTCTGAAAATTCAAGTGGCTAATTTTGAGGGAACACCTAGCCAGTTTTCACTGAACAAGAGAAAATGTCAAAGAGAATAATCTGGGACGGGCGTAGGAGGGTGAAAGATGAAGGTGGGGTCAATAGTTTGGAGTTCACACTCTGTCCGTCCTGGGAATTAACATGGATTGGTGATTCCCAGTATTGTGTGCCCCTCCAGAGCTGGAAGATTAAAAGTCTCCTGCTCATTTAGCTGCTGCTCAGGAATCAAGAATAAACACAATAAACACAGTCAAGAAGAGCAGTGATTACTCTTTTATGGGAACTCAACTCTTCAACCTTTTGTTCTCAATTTGAAACTCCGTCTCTGTCTCCCGAGGTCTATACCTGGGGGCCTGCATGGGAGACAGAGGGAGGTACCTGGAAAAACAGTGTGTCTTGGCAAGAAAACAATAATGGGAAGTCCAGTGAGGTTTTCCCTTTTTCACAAGTGCTAAAGACGAGGGGCAAATAACAGAGGAAGAAAATTTACTCTCGCATCCTTCCTGGTTTCAAATACATGCTAGATTGATTTGACTGAATACGATTCTTAACAGTGGGGGCAAAAGATACAATTCTCATTTACTGGAGTTTGCAGAAGGGCCGCCGCTCATAGGAAGCCCCTGAGGATGTTTCGACAGCCCCTAGAGTCTGATACACTATTCCCACATGGTCAATTGCTTAGGTGGGAACATAGAAAGCTTAAATTTATGTTCCTAAGTACCTTGGCTTCAGGAATAATGGACTTTGTGGCATTGCCGGTGATTTCTTTCATGTTTCAAGGATAGCTAATTTGATATACTTGAAGATCAAAGGTTGAACAGAGATGTAATGCTCACACTGTTTACCAAAGTCCTTTTTTTGCAGGGACTCGTCGCAAATGTGGCAGTGACGTCCAGAGCAGCGTTCAGGAGGCCTGCTTATGTTTAGCTTCCTCCAGCGTTGTCTTGATTGTGTACTCATAAAAATGTGCTGACAAATACTCTTGGCTCTTTTATGGGCGGTTTGTAGCATTCTATTATAAACAGAATGGAAATTGTTTCTGTCAGATCAGGCTAAAAGAACATGGACATCTAAATGAGATGGACATAAATAAGGTTTAACTGTTGCGTTGATTTATTAAGCAGTGGCTCCACATTTATTTGGAAATTAAAGTCACACTTAAATCACAATCATATGCTTTTCTTAAAATTAGCTTCAGTTTTCAGAGACTTTTTTTGTCACTTTGAAATGATGTCAGGGATTTTTAGTCGATGTATGAAGTCGGTTCTCGCAGGTGTAGTTCATTGCATGGCCAGCTAAAGACATTTCCCACTAACATTTAACCATTTTAAACAGATTTATTTTTGCTTATGCCATATCGTTGTTCAAACAAATGTCACATGATTTCATATTTTGTTATGTGATGCAATTCAGCAATTCAATTGTTTGGGTCAGTAAGATTTTTGAAATAAGTCACTTATGATCACCAAGGTTGCATTTATTTAATAAAAAAATACAGTAAAACATTAATATAGTAAATCATATCAGAATTGTAATTCCTGCAATGCAACGCTGAATTTTCAGCATCATTACTCCAGTCTTCAGTGTCACATGATCCTTCAGAAATCATTTTAATATGCTGACTTGCAGCTAAAGAAATATTTCTTATTATCATCAATGTTGAAAACAGTTGTGCTGCATAACATTTCTTTTGAAACTGTGATACATTTTTGAAGATCAATAGAAATTGTCACTTTTGATCATTTTAATGCATCAAAAAGAACTCTTTCTTTCTTTAATATTTCGTGGTAGTGTATGTTACTATGAAATATGATGTCTATATGCTTTATAGAGTAGCCATTTTGATATTATTTTGTACCTAACATCTGAGATCATCTTGTGCTCTTTTCTTTGTGCCAGGGTTGACTGCAGTGATCTTTAGAATGGGCACAGCATTTTGGGAAGGGATTTACAGTGAACTGCAGGTGTCGTGGCCCTGTGGGCTGAATGGTACCATTGTGAGAGGAACAATGGCACAGAAAGCTTGGGAACCGCTGCTTTGCTTTGTTCTCGGCTATTGTCTGTTCCCAGGATGTCCTTCAGGATAATGACAAAAAAGGTCAAGCAACTGACACACTACATTACCTTCACTAGACGATGAAATGATTGGCAGGCGAAGACAAAGGAAAAGCTTGATTCTTTAATGTTGGACCATCAAGATTTATGAATGTAGGTTTCGAGTTTTATTTCTGAGATAATGATTCACAGACTTTTTCACTGCTATGTTGTTGTTAGCTGTTAAACTCAAGAACCCAGTCAAACCACTGAACGTCCTCACTGATGTGGAAGATGTGACTGAACCAGCCAATTATTATTTAAGCTACAACAGGGTGCTAAAATGTTATTTCTATGCTTTTCAGGGGCAGTCAGACATTGCAAACACGTACCAAAGCTGTACAGCAAACTTGGCATAGGTCAGATGATGTTGTGTAATTCCTTGCACATGCATGGTGGATTATAAATTGTATGAAAAATTTACCTAGCTGTATATAGATGTATATACTATTACTTTTTTTTTTCTTTTGTATTATTTTTTTATAAATATATAATTTTATTCAGCTTGGATGCACTCAATTGGTCAAAAGTGGTAAAATATTTATACATTTGAAATTTATATTTTGAATAAATATTCTTATTAAGGTTCTGTTTAAAGCAGCACGGCTATTTTCAACACTGACAATAGTGAGAAATCAGCATATTAGAATGTATATTTGTGCATTTCATTAGACACAAATGCAGTTTTCTTTAGTGTGACACTGAGAAAATCCTCTGGGTTTCCTTGCTTTCTCAGTACTGAGCATTGTTCAAAGACTGTCTATTTATGAGTGCTGTTTCTCCATTTTTTTTTTCCCAAGGAAAATGATGCCTTTCATTTGTCAAAGCTATTTATAATTAGGAGTGACTGTTGCATGTTGGGAAGGCAATTACAACAGGATGTGACCCATGTCCACGTTTACAGTCCTGAAAGCAGGGCGGAGAGAAGCTTAAATGAATCAAAACAGTCCTCCCCAGTAACAAGTGCCTGATAGCAAAGCTCCATGCTGTACTTCTGCAGAGACAGGGATGGTGGTCAGAGGTCACATGTTACAATAAACAACTTTAAGAAGCTCATTATGAAAGAACTTCTGAGAACAGCTGACAGCGCACACATCTCTGCATTTTTGCACAGGTTATGTTAATGGCTGTTTTTGGACCCATTTAATTATTTTATGATCATTTAATCAGTTTATTAAAATAATAATAAAAAAATTAATTTAATTACACATTGTGTGTGTGTGTCTGTGTGTGTTATATATATATATAAATCGCATCTAAAAGTTTTTGTTTAAATAATATATGTGCATATACTGTGTATATTTAGTTTGTATACATAAAGACACACATACAGCATATATTTAGAAAATATTTACATGTATTTACATATATTTCTATTCATATAAATTATATCATATATATATATATATATATATATATATATATATATATTTAATATATAAACATTACATATTTTTCTTAAATATATACATGCATGTGTGTGTATTTATATATAAATAATAACATGCATTATGTAAAATATAACATATATATATGCATATGTATATATAATGTATATATGTATATATATATATATATATATATATATGTATATATAATGTGTATATATATATATATATATATATATATATATATATATATATATATATATATATAATGTGTTATATTTTACATAATGCATGATATTATGTGTGTGTGTGTGTGTGTGTGTATATATATTCATTTTATGTCAAATATGTTTCAGAATGTAGAATGTGAAGTTAAATCGATGACTTTTTTTTTGGATTCCCCTGCAACAATTCAAAAACAATTATACAAAAATGTTTTCGTAAAATTTTGTAGCAAATTTCAGTTAGCGAATGTAATTTTTTGTTTTAATTATTATAATTATACAGCTCTATGACCTTTAGCCCATACGCCCATTGCTGTAGACTGAAAGATGGCTGCCAATCCTCAGACCATTTCTTATTCAAGCACAAGTCATAAAACCAAAAGACAAAACGAACACAAACAGTTGTGGGCGAATGACCTTGCCAAACATTTAGGGAAAGACAGCTGGAACAGTACATAATGTTGCTTCAACAAAACCCTTTTAATTAGAAAATAGCAGTCTAAGAAACTGGATGGGGACATGGAATGTGAGCTTTGTTTATTAAACATTTCCTTATCTTTTAATTATTTTTCTATATTAATTAGCGCTAGTTATCATTTCATAATTGAAAGGAACACTAACACAACAGCACTGTCAAGGTCCAGAAAAGTATGAAAAGCATCATCAGAATAGTCCATCTGCAATTAGAACACTAACACAACAACAGCCTGAATGAAGTGACGCTTCGGCACCAAAGGGTGATGGGAATGCTGGGATACGCACCTTGGTTTTTATAAGCTGGGATAAGCTCTTGTTTGTGTCTGGCTATCATCGGTATCATTACAGTGCTAATCTGGGTGTGGTTTGCAGGAAGAGACATGGTCCAGTATACCCAAAACAAAAATGTGAGCAGCGAACCCAGAGCTTCAGCAACTACATAGCAGAAATATGCGGGGTTGATGAGTTTGCTGTGAGTTTTTCCAAACATTTCCTTCTGTACACTTCTGTTCCCAAGGCAAGGTTTCACAGTCATGATGTAGAAGAGCCATTATGTGTTCCCCAAAGAACCTTTCATTGAGTAGATCTTAAAAGAACCATTTCTTCTTAGTGTGAAGAAGACTTCCGAACCTCTGTCCACTATAAAGAACCTTTTACTTAATGGAAAGTTCCCATGGATTGTTAAAGTTTCTTTGTGGAACCATAAATGCCATAACCATAAAAGTGTATTGAACTAGGAATAAAGATGCTAGCCTCACTCAATTCAGAGCATGGATACTAAGACACAGTTGCACAGTTGGCCATATTATAAGATAAAATTATGGTAAACCAGTATAAATCCTGAAAATAGACAGGGAGAGGAGTCTAGTGCAGATGTGAGATAAATGCTGTTCCTCTGAACGGAAGGAACCCTTGGGATTAAATTTCTGGTTTGATGGCAGAGCCAAACCCTCAGAGACAAACAGCAAACCAAAGAAAATTTACAGTCTGTTGCACTTATTCTCAGTCAAGTGAAATTATGAGTTGAATTTATGCATATGTTTTACCTTTCAACCTCATACATCATAAAGTGTGTACTTTCTGACATTAGACATGCGTTTCATATCCTGTTTTCTCATGTCTGACCTTTCTTTTCCTGACTTTTCAGTGATTCATTTCACATCAGTGATGTATGGAGGCCTGGTGCCACAAAAACAAGGTAAAATATGTATTTTAAATTAATTCTATTCTTTTGAACTTTAAGGAATTCTGGAAAAAAAATAAGTTTCCACAAACATATTAAGCAGCACAACTATATTTTAACATATGATAATAAGACATTTTTTTTTTGAGCAGCAAATCATCATATTAGAATTATTTCTGTAGGTTCATCTGACACTGAAGAGTGGAGCAATGACTGTTAAAAAATAATTTTTGCTATCAGAGGAATAAATGCATTTTAATATTTCAAAATAGAAAATGTCATTTTAAATAGAAATAATATTTTACAATATTACTGTGTTTACTGTATTTTTCATCAAATACTTTCAGCCTTGGTTAATCATAAAAGTTTCAGAAACATTTAAAAAGTCTTACCAACCCCAAACTTTTGAAAAGAAAAAAAAAGTTTCAATTGCAACTTTATTTCTTTTAATTGTGGTTTTATATCTTGAATTTTTACTTTCTTCTATCTTATTTGCAGCTCTAATAATGTGACTTATTTAAAACATATTTTAATATTTCATTTTTATTTTTAATCTTGAGGCAGAAATAGGCTAAATAAAGAAATGTCTGTCTTAAAGGGATACTCCAACCCAAAATGAAAATACACTTACCCCCATTTTATTTCCAAACCAGTAAAAGCTTCATTCATCTTCGGAACACAATTTAAGATATTTTGGATGAAAACCGGAGGCTTGTGACCCACAGATTACCAAGTAAAATACACTGTCAGGGTCCAGAAAAATATGAAAAGTATCGTCAGAATAGTCCATCTGCCATCAGTGGTTTAACTGTAACGTTACAAAGCAATGACAATACTTTATGTATGAGAAGAAAACAAAAATCATTACTTTATTCAACAATTTGTCTTCTCTGTCTCTCCCCTCATCACCGTAGCATCATTTTGGAGAATATAAATTTATTTTTGTTTTCTTCGCCTACAAAAAGTATTGTCGTCGCTTCATAACGTTACAGTTAAACAACTATTCTGACGATGCTTTTCATACTTTTCTGGACCTTGACAGTGTCATTTACTTGGCAGTCAATGGGACAGTCACAAGCCTCTTGGTTTTCATTCAAAATATCTTAAATTGTTTTCAAAAGACAAACTGAGCTTTTACGGGTTTGGAATGACATGGAAGTGATTTATGATAAAATGTTCATTATGGAGTGGAATATCCCTTTAAGGATGAGTTTGTTTCTGATATCACAGAATATATTATTCTCTCTACAAAGTTTCTTGTAAGGTTGTGTCATTATGAGTAGAGTCTTCCTTTTCCACTGTTATCACAAAAACAGCTCACCTATCATCTTCATATCAGGAAGTTCATATCCCGACAACATGACAGCTGTGAGCACCTATTTCCTTACCCCTTTGTGATTGTTTTCAGTATGATACTACTTGGATACAATATGTTTCCCTCTGCTTCCATTAACATAACTGTGATAACACTGTATCAACATGATAACATTGACATATTGGATGTAGCGTCACCCCAGGGAGGCATGAATCAGATATCGTAATGTCCAGCTACACGAGTCGTCTAGCTTGGAAACCTGCCCTGATGTATTGCACATCTCAGTCATGGCATTCGCTTTTTATTTGTCCTCATGAGAATAGTTTAGACATGAGTTTGCCAAACGCTCATGAGGGCTTTAGAACCACCTAAAAGATTGAGTGCCAGACTGAGAGAAAGCACTCTGAAAGAACAATTTCAGTTTGTGCCGATTAACTGAAATTACTTTTGGCAAACAGGGGTGTGTTGTTTTCTGTGAGTTGTGAAAACAGTGTGTCACTGGTGGGGTCTGGCCGTGATCTGACACGCTAGGGAACAACACAAAGCTCTTAACGTCATAATTACATTAGCTCTTAATGGGCCAAATTTTGCTGAGAGAATTACTGAGAGAACAAATGACAAAATAAACAATGCAAGGTTATGGGTGGTAATATTGGCGCACTAAAGATGTCATGTTTTTGTGCTATGAACAAACTGAACAATAATTGAATTTAGATTCTATCAGTGAGGAGTACTCGTTCTCACCCTACTATCTCATTTCTAGCATTCTTCTGACTTTCCATTGTGATTTACATGTGGCTGGGAGGGATTAAAATGAGTAATTCTCGAGCAAAGGTTCTGTTTATTTTATACAAGTGTATTCATTATGTGAAATATGAATGGGATTGGGGCTATTTTGTCATGGAATTTTAGCTCAACACATTACAGTAGTGTAAGCTCTTCCGTTTGGTTCTTGTAAGGAATGCAGAGCAGAGTGTCACCAAGTTGGTCACCTTTTATTGAATCAATACAATTCTGCACTCTAGAAAAAAAACTGGGGCGGTACCTTTTTTAGGTACTAATATGTACACTTAAGGGTACCAGTATGGATTATTGAGGTACAAAGGTGTGCCTTTTGAAAAGTTACCGCTCCAGTGACAACTTTTAAAAATATATGATTGAAAATTGAATCTTACAACATTTCTTGGTTCCATCTCATTTGTTAATTATTTCTTGCCATCCATCTGTCCATCTATGGTTCAATCCATCCATCGTTCATTCTGTTGTTCTATCATACTTTCTATTTGTCCATCCATCATTTTCTAATTTTCTCAATCCTTCTATTGTTCTGTTTTTCCATCTATCTATCTATTGTTCTTTAAATTGTTCTACTATTATCTCTATTGTTCCATCCATCCCTCTATCTTTGATAGTTAACTTGATTTCATTGAACCTTGAAAGCCACTCAGCCACTCAACATTATTTAGGCAATTTTCACTAGCAAACACGAATTAAATTTTCACAGTTATAGCATACATGTGAATTTTTCTAGAATGTCAAATCTCAGAGTTTAATGAGTTTATTCCTCCCCCACTCAGCCTTTCTTTCTCTGTTTATGATCTCGGGTCAGTGCCGTGGAGCTGTGTACACAAAAATGGTTAATGTATGGGGTCACACACACATACACACCAAACATAACAGAGTGTGCCTATTTGCTGTGGTGAGGGAGCTCTGACGTGTGTGGCACCAGCGTGTGAAGGCTGTGGGCTGAGTGTGGCCATTTCAGTCAAGTGCGTACAACCCTGGGAAGGTAATGATGTGTCTGATTGGTGTTTTGCGTGTGTGTGCATGAAGGAGCGGAGCATGTGTGTGTGTGTGTGTGTGTGTGCAGTCCAGCATGTTTAATGTACATTGTCCAAAGTGCACTCTTCTGCACAAGTAGTTCAACTTCCTGTGGCTGCTCCTCTGTGGGAAGAAAAATAAATCCCCAGTGCAGAAAAGGCCATGGGAGATGTCGGGGTTAAAGACAGACCTTCGGATCTGTAGGAAAGGTTGTTTACACACACATGCAACAAGGCCAAAAGCAAGAAATCGCTAAACATTTGAAACTGTTCTTTGCCAATTCAATCCCCCAGTTCAAGTATTTGTTCCTTTTTTTTTTTTTTTTTTTTTTACAAGCTTTCAGAAGAGCAATTAAAATATTTGCTGAATGAATTTTCCTCAAAGAAAATAAAGCCTGTTTTTAGGATCATTATGGTTTTTTGAAGTGTAACTTTTTAATGAAAAGCAAGTATTTTTGCATTACGGTATTAACCGTTTTACTGCCTTTAATTTTTTATTTTATTTTAATATAATGTATATACTATATAAAACTGTGTTACAATATTTGGCAACACTTTACAATAAGGTCTCATTTGTTAACGTTAGTTATACATAAACTAACATTGTG
Source organism: Carassius auratus (assembly GCF_003368295.1). Classification (NCBI taxonomy): domain Eukaryota; kingdom Metazoa; phylum Chordata; class Actinopteri; order Cypriniformes; family Cyprinidae; genus Carassius; species Carassius auratus. The sequence continues at coordinate 15,476 of NW_020524841.1, read as the reverse complement.
CAATATGTGTTTTACAGTATTTATTAATCTTTGTTAAAGGGGTCATATTATGCTCTTTTACAAAGTTTTGATTTTGTTTTAGGGGTGTACTAAGACTCTCATACTAGGTTGTTCAAGAAAATAAAAACATAATTTTCACATATTTTAGATTATTACAACACCACTCTCCCCAGTCTGGCATGAACAGCTTGAATAGTTCCAATCAAATGAAAGCCCGCCTTCTGAAATAAGAAATGTGCTGTGATTGGTGCTGTAATTGAATGTGCTGGGCCATTGTGTGTTGTCACTGGCAACACTCTGCACCTTGTTAGGAAATGCCATGCCCTTTACCATAGCCACCTGCGAGCTTCAGTGTAAATATTGCGTCAAAATCAAATCAATTTAAGCACGATTTAAACCTGGATGATTGTAACCAGTCTATGGTCATCTACCTCGGGAAAGCTAGCATGTCTCTGACATTGTGATAACACTCATTGTCTTCTCTAGTGCAGCTCAACCAGGTCTCGTCCCATTCATTGATATTTGTGATATCGCAAATCCCGGAAATTATGCATTGTAGTCCAAACGAGTCATTCGTTGTAGTCTTTGAAAAGTGATTTCTGTTAGATAAAATATCTCCTTTTGAAGTGGACTTGGAGCTTTGAAATTTTGCTCATATTTTTTATGCTCAAACAGCAACTTTACTAGTGAAAAAGCATAACAGGACCCCTTTAATGTTTATTATTAAAAATACAATTATTCATTGATTGTTCATATTAGTTCACAATGTGAGAGATTTTAAATGTTCACAATGAAGAAACAGAACAAACTGAGACCGAATAAATCCAGAAAGAACTGTGGCAATGTCTCCAAAAGGCTTCAAGAAACCTGTCTCAGTTTGTTCTGTTTATTCATGTTATTCCAGACAGACTGAACGATGGTGAGATCAGATCTCTGTGTGGAGCACTGGCTGCTGTCAGACTCCTTGTGCGAACAAAAATCTCCCTGGATTATTACTATTAATGGCAAAAATTATGTTTGGAAATGTACAGTAAACTGATATTTACTACTGACACACAACAGCAAGAGATAGATGTAACTGAGTTAAAACCATTTATTGTTGGTGAAAATAATAGTGGCCCAAGACTTTTGCGCAGTACTGTCTATCTTAGAATATTTTCTGAAGAGTGACATTTTGATGATGATAATTTTTTGGGATTATGGTACTAATTTTTGCACTGCCTTTTATGTCTACAGATTTAAGTAAAAATAAATCATTGCATAACAATAATATTATACCTAATACAAGATAGAAAAAAATAAGTGAGTTTATATACATAGATTAATACATTTTAAATTATTACAGTAATCACCACTGAGAATAATTAGTGTTGCAAACAAAAGTTTAAAATTACATGACAGTAATGACAGTTTAGGTGGGAGATTAATAATAATTATAAATAGATTAAATTTAACTAAATTTTCATTGTCATTATATTGTCCTAATTAATTAATTGTATAGAAAAAGTATAGTGCCAATTAAAGGACAGAATTATTCACTAATTTGTTTATCTGTGATTCTGAATGCAGGAACATTGTTATAGAAAGTTATCCCAGAACTTGTGGGAAGTGGGGCCCTCTAATTGTGTCTTTCTGGTCCCCATGATTTCAAATGAAATCCCTACTGAAAGGGCATTTCGGTGCACAACAGTTTTGCTGATTTCTGCAGCACAAGCAAATGGAAACCACACTGAACAGAGATCGAAATAGAACACAAAGTGCAGGCGAAAGAAGCACTGTCATTTGAAATGCCTGACAAAGCACACTTTTAAACCTCTTCCCTGAAGCAGTCCAGTGACTTTGACACAGACAGCCCAAAAACAGTCATTCCTGGCGAGAAAATATGGAGGCTTATTTTGGCCACCAGACATCCTTGTCAAACAGTGAGCATGTGCACATCCTCTCTCTTGAGAAGTGCTGACGTAACAACACGTTGACACTTCACGTTCCAGCGACTGTCAGACATCGACATTGGTTTAGTTTCCTTCCCATTACTCAGAGAAACCTGATCCCAGGTCAGGTGTTGAAGAGAAGACGTCAACCAGGGAATTTAACATGTTGAGGCGATCTTGGCAGGATGAAACTGTGTTTCAGAATGCCTTGCAACTTTTAAATGGTATGAAAAATTGGGCCATGCATGTTGACAAGCTGTAAGGTGAGATCCAAAAGCTTTTCCCCAGTGTGGCTATGACTTTATTATCATTCCAGTTGCATTCTGGGACAGCTCTGTTATTAAAGGCCACCCATTAGTCATAGATGCAAGAGCCAAGGACTTTGCCAGTCATTCATTACTGTCTCTCGGCTGTTGCCTGGAGATGGCGTCTCCCGAGCAGCAGAAGTGGATATCATGCATGCTGGGGTTCGTTGTCGCACATGAGAGGGAGAACCGAATCTAATCCACTTCCTGTTGATTCCATTTAGGATTCCCAAACTGCCTCTTCCCACATTGACACAATTACTTAGGCCCATGTGACATCCTGTGTGGAAAAGACAAACAATAATGAACTACTACGTCAAGACCTGGGAACTGTGCTGTGGGAGACGTACCATCACACTTCAAACACACCAAGCCAGTTCCGCACTCGGCTCTTCAGTGTTTAGTGTCTCGTCACCAAGGTTCATTTCCTGCAATACTGCAAAACAATGTGTCAGCATTGATTTTCGTTCTCTGCAAATGCTTCAATAGCAGTATAAAAAGCTAACTTTACACAAATAAGGTAGAAAATAATTCAGAATATAATTTTTATATAATTTCTTTTATTTTTATTTATGTTCTTCCGCAATTTTTTTCCTGATTGGCTAAAGATATTAAATAAGATAAAAATAAATAATAAATAAACATCAAGTAATAACAATAATAATAATAAAAATTATGATATAATATTAATAAAGCATTGAATATAACATCATATTTATTATATATATATATATATATATTTTTTTTTTTATAGTAAATTGGGTATAAGGTTGAATAGTAGAGCTCAGTGAATGCAACACTACAGTTTGTGTAATACATAAATAAGATTATTAATTTGCCTTCACATCACGTTGTATACAGGGTCTAACAATATTATTTCTCGAATGTCACAATTTTAAGAAATGTAATAATTGTGAAAACAGGATTGCATGCATTCAGGAAACAAATATTAAATATATATTTTGTGAAATCATTTTATGCTTACTGTTTCTTTACAGAAATAGTATCTTTTGTAAAAAAAAAAAAAAAATATATATATATATATATATATATATATATATTGACTATTATTTTAACTCAGAAAAACTCCCCTATCGTGACATAGCAATATTGTCACGTAGCAATATTGTGTGTTTAAAATTAGATACTAGATTAACTTTATGTCAGAGAAAAACAAATGATCTGGCAGAGCACTGTGAATACATTGGGGAAAAAGTAAAGAAAAAAAAAACATGAAGTTTGTGCCCCTAATGGTTTAAAAAAAAAAATCATAGGACATAGTGTACCATATTCATGGAAACTGCCAGGTGCATTATAAAAGAACACATTTTACGGCTTAGTGATTGCAGAAAGTGTTAAAATGGTGAAAGCCACAGACCTTAACTACCCTTCAGTTGTTGGTACATTGCTTAATGCTCTAAAAACGTGTTAAATAACAGTGCTGGAGCCAGAGCACTTATGCAGTAGATATTCTCAGGAGCAACTAGCTTTTAATGCCAGATCTGCCAAGATAAACAACCTAGTGCTCGATTTGTTTACCGTAGTGGCAGCTTTCTTTCGACCCCCCTCTTTCAGTACATTTCTCTTTGTCTTTCTTTGATTCTCACTTTCTCTGTTTTGGTCTTGCTGTGGAGATGGAGTGGAAATAATAGTGCTAATGATGCTTGTGTATTTAGCCAAACTCACTTCACCTTTGACCTCTTGTGTCACCCACAATAATGTCAAAACTCAGGTGGTCACTCTGTGTTAAAGAGATAGTTCACTGAAAAATGACGATTCTGCCTTTATTTACTCACTAGCGTCGCTCCAGACCTAACTTTAGCTTTTCTGTTTGAACACAAAAGAAAAGATTAACACACTGTTCTTGCCATTTTTTTTCTTTCTTTTTTTTCTTCCTATGAGAGCAGTGCCAAACATTCATAACACTGTGAACATTATTATTTTATTTACAAAAAGGAAAGTCATTCAGGTTTGAAATGGCTGAGGGTGAATGTGAATAAATGATGACAGGATTTTCAGTTATGAGTGAACTATTCCTTGCTAAACAGCATGTTTTAGCTCAATCGGATCTCTGTTTTATATTCTATTAATTTTAACTGCACTCCAATAATATACAAAGGTAAGATTTTTTTATTTAAAGACTTATCCAAACAATTAGATGAGTAAAAATGCTAACAATTTATTTTTCACCCGACAGTCTTTCATCATCCCAACATGTCACATCTGAAGAACATATTAGCATCAAACAGCTCTGATCTGTTACCCAGATTTGAGTTGACCCAAAAGAAGATGCTCTGCGTGAAGAGTGGAGATGTGGCTTATGGCTGTAATTCAAACCTTTGACAGATGCAGATGACATTGTCATTTTACATAGCATCACTTGTAAGTGCTTAATTTCCGCATACTGCTATCATTTTTTTTTTTTTATCCACTATATGACAATGCAATGGTGCCAGAAATAAGTTGCTTTTGGCCTTGTTCGTAAAGATGATTGAAGTTTAAATCCTGGGAACACATGTTTAGCATGACTTCACTGACTGCAGTTCATTAAATGATATTTTAGAACACTTAATTAGAGCTAAGGGAAGTTTCACTGTTACTGTTGCTTATACTTAGGGTTAGAAGTTTCAACAAACCTCTAATTCTGAGCATTAAACATCAGTGCATCATTTGTGGTATGAAAATTAAATCATGTGGCTTATTGGCTAGAAATATGTTGTTAATTTTCTAAGCGAATGGGTGTATGATTTTCAGCTGCTGAATGATAAAACAGTAAAAGATCCATTAGGCTTAAATTGATGGAGGGATTTGAAGCATATTTAGAGACTAGGATATCATAATCTAAGTTTCCAAATGTTATGCTAATTTTGCTTTTTAAATTTTTTTATTTAATTGTAAAATTAATAAAAATTAAATTAAAAAAATTAAACAGTGTAAGAACCCCCAGAAACCATTTAGCAATGCATTTTTCTTTTTCTAGTCTTGTAATAGTTCCTCATTACTGACACAATTTTTCTTGCAGTAGTAGGTCAAATTGTTCCATTATACTTCCCTCCAATCGAGAATGGAGACCAGGCGGCTGGGAACAATAAGCCCAATCGGTCACCAGTACGCTCTTTCTGGGATTAATTGCCAAAGGTTAGTGTCCAGTGTGTATTGTGGTAATTCAAGGGGCTTGACACCTTAACCACAACAGAAAAACCTCAACCACAACAGCTGTTTGGCTCAAATGGCCCTTCATTCCTCTGTTCTGTAGCGGACAGGCAATGTACATGAGGACAGACAACACCGCAGTGCATTTCAGGATAAACAGATAATCTCTTTATCCAAAGTACAAGAAAAAATGTTGAGCTTTCTCTCACCTTTAAAAAAAAACAAAACAACAACAACAACAACAAAAAAACAAAGCTGTAGATTGTGCTTTTCAAAACCAATAGCATGCACATTTTCCCCCACAGTTCTTTGTATCCTTGTCCTGTAAACATGGCAAAAATAAGCCTTTGATTTTAGGTTCAAAGTGAGAGCCGTACTGGACAAAGTCTCTCAGCACCCACCTCAAGCCCACAAGCTTGGCATTGACAATAAAGTGATTTTACTCAAAGCTATAGCCTACAGCTCAAAGTCAAAAACGCAAAAATTTTAGGTTTAAAATGCCACAATCCATCGCACAAAGTGCTTTTACAGTAAAAGAGAACAAAAATACACAATCTGATGTTCCCTGGATCATGTTAATTAGTTTGGATTTGCTGAACTTCAGTGGCTGAACTTTTCTTTTTTCAGTTCAAAGGAGCTTGTGAGGGACGGAGGATTTAGGGTCAGTTCATTTCTGAGAATTAAAGCACCTCCTCCTGTTCTCCCATCCCCCCAAACACACTTTCAGACCGGCCCAAGTGTCCACTGAACTGCTTCTTTTAAGAGGACAGAGTGGCTTCTATTGCATGCACGCATGGCTGAAAAAAATACATATTTTGACAATGATGTGAGCTAAATCATTTGATACAAAATATTTGAATCTGACTGGTCAATCACTGCATTCTGTGGTCAAATATTTTTGTGTAATGGCCTTTAAAATGTGACCAATTTCCTAGTGACTTTGCATGGTCCTAAACACCCTGTTTGTGTTTGACTTTACATATTTTATATAATCCAGAGTTTTAACAGATCTCTCTTTAAAGGTTAGCTCTCTTTCCATCTTTTTCCTCTCTTTCTTTCGTTTTCAAGCATAGAGCCGCTAGAAAAAGGATCACAGCCAATCCAAGGTCTTTTTTCTGTTTGAACCACAGCCTCCTTTTTTTAGTGACCAATTACACCAAGGCTGGATCAGCACAGGTCCAAGTTGCCGCCTACAAGCTTGGCCTCACATGTGAGGACATACTGAACAAACACAACTCTATGCCCAATAATAAGGCCACCTTTATTAAAGAATGCTTCTTAAACATGAGAAAAATATATATATATATAAATCCTACTTTTGTCATCATCAGAGACCCTGGAGGCTTTTTGAAGTAAGCATTTGGAGTTGTAAGTAGTGAAGCCATAAGGAAGGCTACTTTTAATTGTTCGTGGTCATTCACTGCAATCACAGCCAGGCTTGTTAGCCGTCCTCTTTTTATGTTGGCCCATTGTTTGCCTCCACGCTCTGGAAATTTCGGATCAGTTTAGATGAATAAGTACCGAGTAGCTCTCATTTGCTATTGATTGTCACATAAGCCAAAGGCAGTTAAAAATAAATCCCTGGTGAACCAAATGAGGTGCAATTTGTTTGTTTCTCTTGAAGCTTGTAAAGTGGAACCATGTGAAACAGACTTGTATCTCTGAAGACTTTGCAAATAATTGGAAGTCTCAATTCCTGGTTGCCACGTTTCAAACATAATTACAAGTTGTAGGCATAGTTAGTTTTGTGTGATGTGGTTCTTTCATTTGCTTGCTGTTGTTTTCAGCCCCAAAATCAGCATCAATAAATTCAGTTTTATTTATTTACCCAACATAATGCCATGACATAAAACTAAAGACTGAACAAAAGCAATCTTTAATACCTCACATAACCTACAACACACTCTTGAAATGCATGATTGCACTTTAGTATATGGTTTGCAAAATATTTTTTTGGTTATGTTAAAATGTGCCATACCCTCATGCCTGAGAGTGTAATGCAGCTCACAGAATTGCTTTCTGATGTGGTGCTTGAGCAGAAATAGTCTGATCAGCTGGTCAGTGCTGACAGCAGTTGGGAAGTAATGATGCTGAAGACCTGGTGTGGATGAATTCTTCTTGACATGAACGCCGTCCAACAACACGAACTAACCCACACGGACAATGTGACTCCTTACTAAATCACCCAGTACTCCAGATGTATTTAACACATTCTTAATCAAACATTAGATTGTAGACAATGTATAACGTATAATGTATAAGTTAGTGTTCATAAACGAGTGAGGTCTTTCAAGAATTTCAAGTTAATAATAAAACAATTTACGAAAAATATTTTTCAAGCTAATGTTAGTTCATTGTAATAACCTAAGTCAGTAGAGTTTTATTTTGTTTTAGAACTAACTGATTACTGACTTAATTTGTATTGATAAAAACATTTAAATTTTTGGCTGAAATACACCTTTAAATAAGAATCAGTAAAACTGCATAGTCACTACAACAGTAGCTGGTTAGTGAAATAGCATCACTTTAGCAATGATGCTAAAGAATTCAACTTAACATTCTTTAAGGTTCTAATGATTTACCAGGTGACTGCAGATTAAGGTAAACAACCCTGACAAGCTGATGGATGGTGTCTGTTTTCCTAAGACGTCTCCCTAAACACAGGGTAATGGTGTGTGCAGCAGCCAACGGCACTTCTTTTGTTTCTGCTCCATAATGACTACATGCAGGACAAACATAAAATCAGCTCTAGTAAACAACCTCTGGACCTTTTAGGAAGGTGTTCTGCATGAAACTCAGCGATAGGTATCTGCCACAGCAGACGCTGAATGTTCTGCATCTGTCTTGAAACTACTGGCTTACTGGATATCTCAAATCTGTACACTCAAAAGCACATGCTTAGATTAAGATTGATAATTTCCTTAAAGATTTACCTAGCTCCTCTTGGAGCTCTTTATATCTGCTCACAGGGGAACAAGCACAGAGATTGCGTGTAATAAGCCCTTGGATGGCTCTGACAATCAGGGCTTGATTGCTTTGCCTGGTCATAAGTGTGTTTGATGTACTGACCAAAAAGGCCAGAGCTGCTCTCTGATGCCTTGCCTCATCACGATATGAGCATTCAGCAATGTAAAAGTAATGGGGAACTCTTGTCTACCAGGCTTATGAAAGATAGAAACCAAATAACAAAAAACACAACAGGAAAAAGTGACTTATACATAATCTTTATGTTGTTGTCGAGGGCACATAAGCATGTCTTCTGAGAAACTGTATGAGAGAGATCTTATTGCTGGATACAACTTAATTAAAAGTGTCAGGCTATATAGAGGGGTTTTTTTCTATCCACAAGGAAAATCCAGGATCTTGGCCAATACGAAATGCCACACAATGCCAGCTTGGGGAAAAAACATAATTGCGTAACTGAAAACGTCTTGGTTATGTGTGTAACCCTCGTTCCCTGAAGTTCAGTTCCACTGACACTGGGGGGAGGGAGTTGTGGTCTCACTTGCGAGCTCAGTCATCTCTGAGTAGTATCCAAGAAGCAGACCGAGAGCTGATCTGAGCTTCTGAAGCTCAGAGTGCGTTCCATATAGATGCGCAAGGAACGAACAGGACACAGCTATGCAAGGGCCTGATCTGCCTCCTCCAAAGGCAGTGCACGTTCACCACCAGATCCCAAAAAGGGATGGTGGGAACTTTGGGCACATATCTAGTTTGGGGTTTCAGGATACTGTATCAGGACTGTATTAGGGTGTGTTGCAATTGCAGCAACATACACTTCAAAGTGTAGGGGGACAACCTCTGCTCCAACTTTTCTTGCAGGAAGGAAAGCATGATCCCAATCAGGGATTTCCGAGGGTCTTCCTGGTGAGAAGAACACCAATCAAAGAACAGACTCCACATCAAAGCATAAGCCTACCTTGTAGGGGGTCTCTAACTTGAGTGATAGTCTCTATCACAGCCTGTGATAGACCCCTTAAAGGGTTAGTTCATCCAAAAATGACAATTTGCCCATAAATTACTCACCATCAAGTCATCCTTGGTGTATATGACTTTCTTCTTTCAGTCTAATCCAGTCGGAGTTATATAAAAAACAAGTCTTCGATTTTTCACGCTGTTTAATGGCACTCAGTGGGTGTTGCAGTGCATCAGTCGAAAAGAAGCACTTAACCTTAATAAAAAGTGTCTCACACAGCTCCGGGTGGTGAATAAGGTCCTCCTTTAACTATATTTAAAACCATTAAACCATTCTCCAACCTCCCAGAAGGCTGGGCTGTCACGAGAGTGCATAGGCTGCACAATTGAGCTCTCCTGGGATATGAACAGCACAGTGACCTAAGCCACAACATGACTCCAGAAGAGGAGATGGTGGGTGAATTGCGACAAGTGACAAGTGCGTACTCCCAGATGAGCACATGCTTGTCTACAAGCAGTGGTCTAAATCAGTGTAGGGCAAGTAGTATTGCCAGCAACTCCAGGCAATTTATATGCCATTGCAGCCGAGGTCTTGTCCAGAAGCCTGAAGCTGCATTCCCATTGCATACAGCGCCCCAGCCCATTCTGCAGGCATCTCTTGTAACAACATGTCTACAGTATATTCTTAGGACATATGAAGAATATATGTCTATTTTCTGACCACGGGCAGAATATCCAGTGACAGATCAGGGTATTAACCACCCCGAGTGTGAGAAAAGAGATGCTCTGCATAAGGTAGAGCTTGCTCTTCTCCCAGTTGATTCCAATCCCCAACTGGCTGAGGTGCCTGAGCACCAAGTCCCTGTTCTCTCACAACACATCTCATGAATGAGCTAATATTAGTCAGTTGTTGGGATAGTTAAGGTTTTGCATGCCCCACTCCCACAATGGGGACTACTACGACCATACACACATGGGGAGACAGGGATGGCCGAAAGGGGAGGATCTTGTACTGATATACTTGACTTTAGAAAGCAAACCGAAGGAACTATTTGTGTTTTGCCAGAATAGTTACATGGAAGTACGCGTCCTTCAGGCCGACTGCTGCAAAACATTCCTAGGACTGAATACAAAAGAGAATGCATTTCTGCATCGCCGATGTCTCGGGGATGCTTCAATGTCATCTTAGAAGACTTAGCGACACCCTGAGAAGCCTTCCTGAGGTGTCGAAGAATCCTTAGATGCAGGCCAAGGTGGAGCAGATGTTGATCCCACAGGGGGTGCCCTCAGTTACGGGCAGACAAAGAGCTGGGCTCCGACAGCCTGGTGGTAACAAAATCACACAGAGGCAAGATGTGTTTGATGGCTTCCGTCTGCTTCTGGACTGCCGAGAACTGATAGGCAATGTCCTTGACAGTGTTGCGGAAAAGACCAAAAATGTACTTTGTCGGCATCCCACATCACAGCCGGAGATGGCATTCCTGGGCAACAAGGTATACATCACCTGACTCCTATTGGGAGTGGCTTGGCATGCAAATTCCACTCTGCAATTCTCATTGGGCTTTTTTCATATTACTCAGAGGTGATTGGTCTCCCAAGAGAGACCCTACCACCACCACCACCATAACAGTGTCAGTGTCAAAGTAACATTGAACGTGACTGACTGAAAGGAAAGAGATATTTGTCCCTGTGGCATGAATTAAACAGTCTGCACATATCCATGAGAATAGAATAGAAAAGAATCCAATACAATTTCAGAGTAACGTTTTACAATAAGGTCTTATTTCTTATTTTTGCTCTTAAAATATATTACCAAATGTTGAAATAAGGAATAGTTCACCAAAAAAATTAAATTTGCTCACTCTCAGTTGTGATGTTGTTGTGATGTTTTTATCAATGAATGAATTAATGAATGAATAGATGAGGCATGTTAATAGCGCTTTTATTGTGTATTGCTGTACACCTAAAGATCTTTACAATAATTTGAGTGTCTCTCCTCAACCACGACCAGTGTGCAGCATCCACTTTGCAAGTAAGGAACAACACTGATATTTAAATCAGGGCACTTTTAATGAGATAGTATTTTCAGTCTGATCTCACCGCAATTCATACATATTTTATGAGGTTACTAATTCGTATTAAATCATACAACATCACTCATACAAATTGATACGATTTCTGCTAAATTGTAAGTATTTTATGAGTTTGCACAATTCTTATGCATTTGTACATGACCTACACCTAACACCGCCCCTAATCCTAAGCATCACTGGAGTCTAGACAAATCGTATAAAATCATACGGGTGAGGTCGTAAGAATTAGCCATCTTGTAAAATATGTACAAATTGGTTGTGAGATAGCATTGGTATTTTTTGAGTGCTTTCAGATTCCTGCTAGTTCTGTTAAAATAAATATATTATACATGTGTAATTAGAATTAACAAAGCAATGATGTCATATTCACTTATGTCATAATATTATCAGGAATTGTGGACTATACATGTACTTTCAATAGGAAGTTGCAGTAAAACAGTTTTACACTACAAAGTCTTCTCATGGGCTCCAAAGTGTATATCCCCCCCCCCCCCCCGCCAAAAATAAATAAATAAATAAATAAATAAATAAATAAATAAATAACCCCTCAAACAGCATAACTCTTATTTAAAGGGCAAATATCTTAGAATCGTGAGGAAATGTTTGCCAGTCCCACTCCAGTTTTCTTTAGTATCTAACATATTTAGATTATAAATCTTTGAGAAAACCTTTGCATATTTGTGTCTGGTGATGGACTGTGAAACTTTAGACTGCACATTTTTTAAATTAAGTGTCTCTCAAGCTGTTGTGATTTCTTTCAAACAGACACGTCCTCACTCTTTGCAGACCAGTAATTTACAACCACATAAATAATGCTTGTAATGTTTAACCAAGCACAAAATAATTGCATTAAAAAAGGCAAACTCATCCCATATATTTTGTAAGGATCCACTATTATAGCTGATTAACACATAGGCATTTTCTGGCAGATGTAACAATAGAGAGGCTGTTGTTTGGGGTGTTTAGATTTAGTCATTAGTCATGTTCTTATCATCATATGCTATTATCTTGCATTGCATAATTGCATGTTAGTATAGAAGCCAAACCAGGTAAACATTATGATTACAGCTTTAAATGGTTGTCTGGTGCCCATGACTGCCCTGATTACCACTGACTAACAGATGCAGATTACGGGAGTGAGGTAAGCTGTGCCACTTTTTACATAAATTCTCCTCTAGACAAGGAGAATGGTGCCATGTCAAGGGGAACAGCTGTATTAAATGTGAATAATTTTCAGTTAAAGCACAAAAACGAACACAAATGAGTTGTTTATACCAAAACTATCCCAGTCTAACATGTAATCTTGCTGCACATTCCATTTTCTTAAATGCTCCCTACCAGCCAGGATATGTTTTAAATTTCAGGAATGCAGTTAATTGTTTTTACAAACATAAAATTTTTCATGCAAACTCATGTTTCCTAATTCTTAGAAAACAAATTTAGAAATAAACATTTACAAATACGTTATATTGGACTCGTGGAACAAACTAAGGCGCTATTTTCCCACATTCTCACCAACAAGGTTAAAGGAATATGAAATGTTGATCCCTGTTTGCAGTTCCTCCAACTGTGCGTGTCAATACACAATTCTGTGGAGACAATCCTTCCTTATTTTCTTTGAAAGGTGGGACTCTTTTCATCTGCTTATTATTATTATTATTATTGGCAGTTATTTGGATCCAGTTTCAATTCTTTTTAACAACACCCTTGTAATATTATCGCCGGTATTTAGATGAAAGCTTTCTATCACTGTTACCACTGACACATTTTACCCAGATGTAATTTTGACACACTTTTCTCCATTTTTTTTTAATATGCAAGAAAAATGTGATATAAATATATATTTTTCATCTTAAAATGCAGTATATACAGTATGCACACATTCATTCATTCTTTTAAGAAACATGAAAACAACCAATATTTATGTACAGTATAGCTGGATTTGTTTAAGCCACTGTTTGCTTGCACATAAGCATTGTGCTTTGTTTAAATATAAGTTTTGGAAACCCATTTCCTTTCACAAAAATAGTCCTTTCAGACAAGAATATCACATAAGACAACAATTACCATCCGGTTTGTAGATGACTTATAGTTTACCACCAGTCCAACCAGTTGATATTAATATTACATTTCACATTTTATGGCCATTTTCCGCAGACTAATTCTCCAACAGCTGCACCATTAACTGTTCAATCACTCATGCCGTTCTGTGCAATAAAAAGAGCTGTGAGGCGAGATGCGCCGCGGGCTTGCGGTGAGGGTGACACACGGGAAGACCCGCTGTGGGCTGACGGAGTGGCATTCAACTCTCCCAGGCTTGTTTCTGGCTGGCCACATTTCCAAGCCCAGCTCTCCAGCAGGTGATATGGGTAGCTACTGTTTATTAAGCTGTTTTGTGGGCAGTAAAATGCAAGAAGTGGCCTATTAGGCCTTGACTATGTCTGACAGACTGTGGCCAAACAGTTCACTAATTACTGCATATAAACACTTTAATTTCATTACTTATCGCTGAGCCCAGCAAAAAGGAAAGACATCATTTGTTCAAATCGACCAATACCAGTCATGTAAATCATAGTTTACTCTCCTTCCATTTGTCCAATTAGGCGCTCCCTAGCTTTGAGCTCAGATGAGAAGCTGAGACGCACGTTTTTTGCCTACTAACCTGTGTCAACTTGCTAAAATAAATTCAAGTCTGACCCATTTTTTCATAAAGATTTCTTCCATGATATGATGACATGAGACATCATCTTTTTTTTTTTTTTTTTTTTTTTTGTAAATGCATGGGAACAGACACGTTAAACCATGTGTATGCCTTTAGATCCATTTAAATGTGTTATTGTCAAAACATGGAACACCCACAAAGTCAAATAGCATATAATTTAGGAATTATAACTCATTATATTTTTGTCTGGTTTAAGTGATTTTACTATGATTATAGCACTATAGCACAATACTATTAATCAGAAGCCAAATGTTGTGGTTGTTGGGGGGTTAGACGGCCATAATATTTAGAAGTGTGTTGCCATTGCAATATATTAATGCAGTCATACACAAGATGGCACCTTTGTATGAAACATGGATATGAGAAACGAGAACGTAGAGCCGGTTAAGACTTTGGACTGATATACAGCATTGCCATGGACAACAACGAATGTTACGAAATTGCTGAACACCATGACTGACCAATCAGAATCAAGTATTATGAAGTGGCATAATAAGAACCCTCAAAGTGAGTTTCTTGATAGTACAATAAGAATATTTTTCATAGAAAGATGAGTATTGCACTGAAAAGTGTGACGATGACGTGAATTACTTAAAATACTTATGGAACAGCCTGTTTCATCTTATTTAGTGTCTGTTAAACTACACTGTTGGTGGTTAGTGCTGCACATTTTTGCCAATTTCATACGCCTTAAACCATAAAACAACTGTAATGAATTCAACCCATAATATGGTCATATTTTGATTTGTTAAACCAAAAAAGACAAACTCATGTCCAGATTTCCAAATACAGAATGTCATATAAAAGTACTTAACCTTGAAGAGATCCACACACAGGTTTTGACAGACAGGAAGGAAGGGCATAACATTGGAAGTAATAGAAGAGCCAAATTAAACACTTGTCTGGTGCTGTTGGATTTTGCTATGGTTACCACTTGGTAATGTTTCCAATGGCTTTGGGACCATATCCACAAAAATGAGAGCTTTATAAGCAAAAGAGAAACTGTACACAGTACGTTCAGACACAACTCAGATGATAAACTTGTTTCTTTATGGGAATCTGTTTATACAGCCCTGTAGACCAACATCTCAATGGAGGTTCTTCATTAGTAAAAATGTTCTCCCAGGTGAGCTCATGGCTTCAAATGAGCATGACTCAAGCACAACACTTCAGGCATCGGCATTTAAATGATGTCAGCTTCATCTGAGTATCCAGCTCGGACTTCATTGCTTCTGGGTTGCCTGTCTAATAGCCTCTTAGCAGAAATAATTGTAATATAAATAGGCTTCGCTGATGAAATACATACTTTTGCATTAAAGGTGTTTCTTTTAAAGCCTTCATAATAGCATTCAGAGCT